>NW_008685608.1:0-21888 GCF_000695815.1 Acanthisitta chloris | reverse complement strand
CCTCTCAGCCCTGCAAGGATCACAGGTAATACCAAGCTTACCCTGAAACCTTTACCTCAAAGTATAACCGTTCCCTGATTTCTGTCACTCAGCAACTGACAGTTTTCATGAAGAACTCAAATTGCCTTAGAGACTTCTATCTTCTGTCCAGTTTTTCTGAAACTGAACAGTGGGCTAGTTGTGGGTCTGACAGATAGATAGACAGAGCACACAACTGTTTACATCTTGTTTCATTAGGAAAACAAGCTTGAGATTCTGCAGCATGGAAGGAACTGTCTGTTTAACTGGGACACAAAATAAGACTCAGAGTCACACAGAAATTAAACTAGTAGGAAAATTGTTTATTGTTGAGGCATAGAAATTGCTCTGGCTGTCATAAAATGACAAACTTTATGATTTCAAAACCAAGTTACTGTATTACATAACAACATACCTTCAGTCTTGGGACATAATGAATTTTAGTGCAGGGACGCTAAAGAGAATAAATAGGATCTCAAGAGAAAACTTTGTCCTGTATTACAACAGTATCTCTTAGAAATAGTTAAACATCTCTTTTCCTCCTCAGTTTTTAAGAGATGTAGCTTCATGTTTGAGAGAAAATGTGTGCACAAGTATGTGTGTCTGTGTGTATACTTGTACATATATGTAACAATCTTGGGAAGAAAAGAGAGTTTATTTGTGAACGATCATAAGCCTTGTTCCTTGTGCTGTGGGAGCAAATTACAAAGTTTAAGACCTGTGTCTGCAAAAGATCTGTTGTGCCTGCCCTGAAACACTCCTTCATTTGCCAAGGATTTTACAGCTGTAGTAGAATTTAGAGGGATATCATGACACTCAGGTGCTTAAATCCTATTTCACAGGAGGCTTTGATTATCAGGACAGACTTTGAAATCAAACTCTGCATTCAGTGCATAGCCAGCTGAACTCCAGGGCAAAGTTATCACCATGACCTGTTGCTAAATACATAGAGCTGCTGTGTTTTACAACTGCCCAAGTTTTTATAACATGGAGCTTTGTTCCTAAGGATGAGTTGCAGCAATGAAATATGAAGGTCAGTGATGTAAATACTGTTGTGGTCAGCAGTGAGGCTGACACAAAAGGACACAATGTACAGCTAGTTATGGAAAGAACATCTTTGTCATTGGTATACTGAAGAGTCAAAGAAAATCCCAGTGCTTCACTACTTGACACAGGTGCTCTCTTGTGAAGCACTCCCCTTTTCCTGAAGATAAAAATCAATTTCCACTTAAGTTTACTGTCATCCAAATGCTAAATCAATGTCAGAGAAGAGGTAATTTTTGTGGGCCATTTAGGATTCAGCATAACCCAGATGCTAGTTCAGCTGCACCTGGATGCTAATCTTGATACGGCACTGAGAATTCAAGAAGAAGCTAGTGTTGTTTCAACCTCATGCATATGTGCAGATGGGAAAACTAAATTGTAATTTGGCTCTTGAGGTGTGATGCACTTTTAAGATTTAAGAAATCATTACAATTACCATATTTAAAAGGATTTGAGATATTTCAGAACATTGTTTCAGCACTGAGGATGACAAACTATACGAGGCAGCAGAAAGATTACAGATATTTTATCTTTTGACAGAATGAATAGAAAACACAGAGCATAAATCACGTCTCTTTCTGTGCATGGGCCTATGAATGATCCTGTAAGTCTTGATTTACAAGTGGCATTAGAGACCGTTTTTCCTAATGACTCACAAAAATGGTTAGGTAGAAGACAGCAGTTCGTGGAATCACTTTAACAGAGCAGCTGGGTCTTGGGCACTGTTGGGATTATTACATGTATTAGGATGTGTGTCATACTCATCTATGTCAATGAATGATGCTGTTTAGGGATACCTATAGCTAAGGCAGAAGTAATTTCAGACAAGCTCACACATTTAATGGAATTTTTTATGCAGATATCCAGTTACACTGTGCATGCATTTATTTGTCTGTCTCAAATGGACAATAAACAGTGCAAGTGCTTGTTTTGTGCAACTAGAAAGGTGTTAATGAGTGCAAGCAGATACACTTTTAGGTTTTAAAGCTCATATGCCCCCTGGAACTGTATTACAGTTCTTCACAGTGAATTCTTCTGATGCTTATGGCTGTAAAGGCAGATGGTGGTTCTTTGACCTTAAAAAAAATTCTACAGCCAGTATAAAACTCCAGATATTTTCAAAACACCCATCAAAAAACAACCCCTTGTATGAAGTCTGGCTCCTCTAGGCCTTGATCATGTTAAACTGCCAGACCAGTTTTGCTTGTATGTACTTACTAAAGGGATGGTGACTGTTACCACACAATTATAGACAAATGTTTTCAGTGAAGCCTGATTTAAATGCATCTTTTAAATAACAGATGAAAAGTAACAAACATTTGTTCACGTATATTATTAGTTCATGCTTATGTGGTATTATCCATCAATATGATGAATAAACATTTATCCTTATAAAATTACTTACTCTGATAATGTACCTAAATACATGTCATTCTAAAATCTGAAGCCTTTTTAACAATTCTTGAATACTGGAAGCCATGATGTTATTCACATGCCAGTGCAAAGCAGGCTGTCTGGAATCCTCAACAGTACATCTCAAGTTCTTTCTCAACGTATTAAAACTTAAGCTGTCCCTAAAATTAATATTCACTTGAAAGTCATAAAGTAAAATGCATCTGATTTCTTTCCATCAGGGACTGAAGTTTCAGCATAGACATTTTTGGAAGATGAGTTCCCAACTGAGCTGTTGTAACCTCTGGTAGATATCATGAGCAGACAACAGACTGCCTGTGGTTCCACCTAGAAGGATCTGAAAAAGAATTTTTACAAAAATCTTGCTTATTTGAGCATATTCATGTTGAAACAATCCAGCATTTCATAATACCAAAGCAGTAGGTTAAAGTTTGGCTATGATTGGTTCCTGTTTTAGGTAAATATCTAACTAGATAACACAGGATTATTCACAAATATTTGAGCATGTGAATAGTGAATGAAGCTTGTGACCCTCCATGTCAATAAAGGCAAGCACATGAGCACTAAGGAGTCAGATGTCTAGGTAGGGCAATGTGCCTGGGATGCAAATCATCTTGCTCTATACAGGGAACACTGTCTCAATACTTCATTACAGATGCTCAGGAAACTGTGAGAAAACCAACATATCTTCAAACAACTCATTGGTTATGACAAAGTGGCTTTGATGCGTAATCTCTATGGCTTTTACTCATCTGCAGAAAGTAGACACAGCTGACTAATGCCAGACACATGGTATCACTATCACAGTATCTGTTTAAAAATTGCTGCTACCATCTGGCCATTGCTAAATACTTACTGAGAGTTTTAAACCTCTTACAGGTGAAATGAAAGGCCTGTGTTTGTCAGAATATTAAATATGATTTCCCCAATTCTCTTTCCTGATATGGCAGCATTTAGAGCCAATCAGAGAGTTGTCTTTTCTTCTCTGCTTTAGATGTTACAGATACCTGCTGGAAAGAATACAGAGCTCCAACAAATAAGTTAATCCTTAACTTTTCCTCATTTTTAATCACTATCAGATGTGTGTGTGTGTTAGAATTATGATCCAGAATCCTTAACAATTGATAAGAATTTAAATTAAATTGACAAGAAGTGTCAAAGATAGCAGTTTTTCATGAGTTACTGTGGTGTTGCTAAACAGCAGTTCCTTTAAGAACTTTTAAAGCATTTTACTTAAAAATGAAAAGAGAGCTCTTGTAACATTTTAAATCTGGATAAATCCCAGCAGACAACAGAGTCCTAATGAAGCTGAGGTGGGAAGCACATTTATAGTGGACTACAAAATGTCTCTAAAACAAAGGTTGCATTTCTGTGGTATGATACTGCCTAGCTCTCTGAGCAACACACTTCTGGGGCTGAGAGACTACGGGCTCTCAACATCTGTAATCTCCAAAATCCATTCACTTCTTTGTGGATGTCCATAGGACATGCTCTATGTCTTTGCACACCATGATTTTCTCTTAAGGTCTATGGCTATGTATGGAGACAGTTCTTGGGACTTACCTAGTCCTAGATTCCAGAGTCTTTGAATTCAATCTAATAGCTCCTAAAAGAAAATTCTAGAGAGGACACCTCAGTCAAAAGAGAGGATCCCTCCATCAGGATGAAGTTAGGAGAAGATTTAAGATCGGTGAGGTGCATTGTAAGGAGTAACGCATAAACCTTTTCTTTGCCTAGTGACATGTCATCCTTGTCCCTCACATGTACTTTCCCCACTTTCTGTGTTCCCACTTGAGGACACAGAAAAACTCTGCAAAGTCTGAAAAGGAAAAAGGATGGAAATCATAGGAACTACTCCTACCTATAGCCCATGCTGTTCTACTACTGGCACTGACATTTCATACCCCTCTGTGAAAGAAACACCTTATGTCTCTCAAGGAGTAGCTTTACATTCATTAGTATTCAAAATACTAATGGAGTTATACTTTAAGGGCCTTCTGCTATTTTTGATGACCACGATGGACCTGTTTCTAAATGTAAACAAAATGCATTCCTTTGGAGCAAGGACAGAATCTCCCTGTGTTTATGAAAAAAAAAAGGGGAAAATTTTTAGAAGTGTCTGAAGTAAGGAGTAACAATTTTGGAGACATCTTAGTCATTTATGGGTCTTGCGTAGTGATGTTGTTTATTTGTGCTGCCAGTGGAAATAGGTGGGCAACCTGCAAGGTCTGCACAGTGTCTACATTACAGAACTGCCTATCCAATAACTATATAAGGAATTTATGCATATTAGCAGTGCAACTCAGTAGTCCCAGATGCTGAATTTGTCACTACCTGCGGTCACGGGGCATAAAAAACAGGAGTTGGAAGACTTTGTACAGCTAACTGACACAGGCCTGCCAACATACAGAGAAGCCACAAACTGATAGCTGGGATCCGTTAGCAACACTGCCACATGTAGTGACAACAGTTTGAATATTATGTTCCTCACGGCAGAACACACCTGGAATATAGACCTGTAGGGTGGAAGGTCCTCTTTCCTTGCTGACCCCATGCCTTCCAGGGGTCAGGTCCCACTCCTTGCTGACCATGAGACCATGCTCCCTTACTAGGTTATTCCATATGCCTGGCTAAGGGTAATTCTCTGTTCTGACTGTTGAAGAAGATCTACCACAAAGCAAAGAGTGTCCAAGGAGAGGAAAAACTAAAGGGAAGAGTCATGAAACTGAGGCCAGTAGCATTTGTCTCAGAAGAGACCACTCGGTTCAACCATTCACAAATTGTCATGTCAATATTATTAATTATTTTATTTGTTAAATTTTATAGTGAAAAAAATTCCAAATGTAGAATAAAGAATTCTGCTGATTTGTCCTCAGCTAGATGCTGCAAAGACAACTGGAGGCAAACATAGTTACACTAACAAGCAAAGAAACGAAGTAGCAATGAAACAAACCGTACAAGAGATTTGCTTGACTTTGGTCAGCCTAGAAGTTTACTGTCTAGTCTAAATTTCCTTGGCTCACTTTGTAGTCAGTGGGAAAAGATTAATACTTTCCTGAAAGTTATTTATCCCATCCGCTCTCAAAATCAGTTTAAAGATGAATTGCTCTGTTTCGCTTCACTTAGATTTACAGAGCAATTTGTTGGTACAAATATTCAAGCTGTAACTGGTGAAATATAATCTGATAAAATTATCAGGCACAGCAACTTATGAGCACAGCACAGTATGAGTTTTATGAAATTACTATATCTACTTGAAAATAAAACAATTTGACTAAGAATTTAAAAAACATACTGGAATAAATATTTATACTAAAGTTGTAAAATGGGAGAAATGTCTCTACTACCTTCTACACTATCCTTATATGGTATGAACATCCTGTAGATATTATAGTGAAGAATTTTGTGTAAAAAATTCTCACAGCAATGTCTTGCAAACATACAGAATCACTTCAATGTCTGTAATACTTTCCTTATTATGTAGATTTGCTTTCTTCTTCAGTCTATAGCATCAAAGATAATTCTTATCTAATTTTCCATGTCTTTTACAGTGGCATGAAATATATAGCATCAGCTAAGGAACTATGTGAGTTTAGTCTAACAAGAAGGAAATTGCTATATTAAGAGAAGAAAACTATCATTGGGGGTTTTGAGACAAACACATAGAATGGAATGAAATAAAATGCAGGCATGCTTTCTAAATTCTTGTATTTCTTGTAAGGAAAGAGTCACTAAGGACTTACACTTCTTAACATTTTTGTACTCTTAAGGAGAGGTAATCTCTGAAACTGAGCTACACAATAAAAAGAAGTTGACTAATTCACACACATCCTTCAATGAAAATGAAAGATTTAAACAAGTCCTTTTAAATATACAGGATCTGATCTATTGGATCCAAATGGACATTACTATGCTCATATTTGAAACTGACCTCATTCTGTTCAAAACCCATTTCTTCCCATTTTAGAAATGAGTTCCAGGGACAGGCACGTGTAAGATGTGAATGTCAGAAGGTAAGGTGTAACTTGGACACCAGTAACTGAAATATATACAAAATTAAAACCTTGTGGCTCTGACAATAATAGAAGAGATAAAGATACACAGGAAATGCTAGAAGCCATTAAAAAAACCACTTGAAAGGGATTGTTAGAACTGCTGTTAGCAACTGGACATAAATGAAGGACAGATGCTTAAACTAAAAGGTCAAGAAAAACCAGCACCTGACACATTTCAGAATGTTTGCTGGCTGCCATCTGAATATTTGTATCAGATGTCTCTGCAAATCAAAATAAATATTTAACTTGCAAATCTGTGTTCCCACACCACTTTGACATTCCCTTTCCCCTCCTTTTTTTTTTTTCCTAAAAGAACAAAGAGTTCTTATCACTAATATTTCTGGAAAGGAATCAAACTCCACCCGGAGCTTCCAAGTTGCTTGAAACGTTTCGTAAAAAATCAATACAGACTATTTAGGAATTACAGAGAGAATGTTTGATTATCTGGGAGCAATCTAGGGAGTTCTCTGAGCCAACAATTTTCCTGTTTCCTAAACAGAAAAGAGCTATTTGTGAGAAAATAACATATAAGAGCATCATGCTTTGTTTAGAGCACTTAATCCTACTGAAATATAGTTAAGCAATAATTAATAATGGGAACAAGCACTGTAAAGTGCAATCTATTTGACTAAATAGATTGCAGAAAGGAATCTGGGGGGTTGGCTTTATAACAAGCTGAATAAGAGTCAGCAGTGTGCCCTGGCAGCCAGGAGGGCCAACCATGTCCTGGGGTGCATCAGGCACAGCGTAGCCAGCAGGTCAAGGGAGGTGATTGTCCCACTCTGCTTTGCACTGGTGTGGCCTCACCTCGAGCCCTGTGTGCAGTTCTGGGTTCCTCAATATAAGAAGAACATCACACTGTAATAGGATCTTAGTTGATTTGGAGTAGGGGGACCAAGGTGGTGAAGGGCCTACAGGGGTAGCCATACAAGGACCATCTGAGGTCCCTTGGTTGCGGCCTGGAGAAAAGTAGATTGAGGGGAGACCTCATCACTTCCTCACATGGGGAAGCAGAAGGGCAGGCACTGATCTCTTCTCTCTGACAACCAGTGAGAGGACCTGAAGGAATGGCCTGAAGCTCAATCGGTGTGGGAGTTTACTAGGAAGAGCTTCCTCACCCAGAGGGTGGTTGGGCACTAGAACAGGCCCCCCAGGGAAGTGGTCATGGCTCCAAGCCTAACAGATTTAGATAAGACTTGCTTGCAGATGGTTTGACCCTTCAGGTTGTCCTGTGCAGGGCCAGGAATTGAACTCAATGACCCTTACAGGTCCCTTCGAATTCAGGATATTCTATGATTCTGTGATAAAGGAGGGAAAAAAATGGTTTCCTTATGGAAACAGTACTTATAGCTGTTACTGTACATGACTTGATGCTTGTTGAAAGGAAAGTTAATAGTATAAACAGACAGTATGTTACCAAGTTGCAGAGGGAAACTAATGCTGTGAGCAACAACTCAACCATGCCTGCTGTATTCTATCTGTTAGAAAATCAAATGGAATTTACAGCTCCTGTATCCACTGTAGCAGTTTGACACAAGCACATGAATTTGCCCCAGAAATATGACTTGTCTTTTCCTAAGACAGAAGAGCTTTTAAGTATAACAGCTATTTCTGCCTTGCTTTCTGCAAATGTGACCCCAGATCAGTTGTGAGCTGTATTAAGAGAAGGATTACATCACTGATATCTTGTGTCTTAGCTTTAATATCTTATATCTTGGTTTAATGGGTTTCTTCCATTTGAGGAACCTACATTTTTGTCATGTTGAAGACAGCTGGCAGAACTCGTGTGTAAACGCTGTCCTGCAAATTCCTAGTGAGGTGGTTGTTACAGCTGATGAAGCATCAGTTTTTTAAATGAAGTTGTCCATGACATAATAAATATCTTAGTAAATACAGTGTGCTTCAAGCCAGTGGTATCAGCTTAAGCACTGATGTGAATGGACTCAACATTCGCTTACTCAAGGCAAAACTAGTATCTCAACAATTAGGGACATTTCTATTTGAAATATAATGAAGAAACATCTGGGTAAAGCTTGGTAATATTAAAATCTGTTAAACCTCAGCCTTTTGTCAAAAAAAGTATTCCACTGCTACAAATACATATAGATACTTGAGCTGGCAAAAACTTGCATTTTAACAGCAGCAAGTCGAAATACTAGGAGGAGTTACCTCATTCTTCCTGAAAAGGGATATATGTAGCAGTCAAAAGTTACAGTCAGCTTAAAAAAAAAAGTTCAATTTTCATTGCTTCAAGGAAATACCCTGAAAGGATTACAGTATTTGCATGAAAACTTCTGCTTACCAGCTCCACTGCTGCTCACTTGAGATATTTTTTCATCATCTTCATCATCAGTATCACAGACTAATGGCTGAAAAGCTATTTCTGACTCTGTGTCTACTTGATTAGCATCTGGCTCTTGCTCAGCAAAGCTTCGCAATGCCACAAGACGATGATGTATTGCTGCATACAGGTGTTCAGTGTCTTTTGAGCTTGCCTGCAGAATATAAAATGCATACAGTCCACACTGAGAAAAATCTTTATTTTTCACAGAAGAGCTGATTGAGAAACTTGTGAAAATAAGGAAAGAGTTGTACTTTGTTTTTTTTAAACAGTCCATTCAAGGTTCACGCTTAATAATTAAAATACGAATATCAATTTAAATACAAATAATGTCAAGTTTCTTTAAGTGGTCTGAGTTCAATAATATGTAGCTGTTGATTATTTTCTCCATAGCTACAAGAAACATAAGTTGAAAAAATTATTTCCCCTGAAGAATGGCTCGATTTGTACAAAGTACATGATATTTCACATGATTACTGAGTGTGATTCTAGAAGTAAGAAAACACTGAAATATTACTATATACAGTAGCCAGCTGGATACTGCAGGGCCAGAAACCAGCCACTTCGGTACTGCAGAAGCTCTTTCTGCAACACTTGACACCCCCATACAGATGCATATGTCTTGGTTTCCTGCATACGTGACGTTTTTTACTGCCCAGCAGTGCTCAGGCAGAATTTATGGAATGTTTACATCTATACACACTAAAAAAACTGTGCAACATATCTGGAAATCAGGACATTTGTAATTCTTACATGCAGACCAGCAGTACAGCACAGCCACAAGTAAGTCAACCCTGTTTGGAAGTGACAGGCTTACAGTGCTTGCATATACAGGGCATGGTGCTTTGCTTGTAGATGATGTGTGACAATTCCTGGAAATGGAGGTTTGTTTTTCTTGCCCAGGAGGCTGAATCATTCCCAGAAAGGTCTGCTGGGGAAACTGGAAACATCCTTAAACTCATGTGGATGCTTTCACTTCCCAGTCTAGGACATATGTGCTATTCATTTGCAAGTAAATTCACCACATTTCCATCCCCAACTTAGCCCTTGCTAGAGAAAACCAGCGTCCCCAAGACTACTGTCTTACTTGAGGTGACATTGCAAACTCTGTGTTTTCCTCAAGTGAGAAATGGAGATCCTACAATGGATAGATTATTGCAAGCACTCTTTTGAGAACCATGGCAGAAAGCTACTGCCTTTTACCAGAGTAACTTATGAATATTTAACTACATGTGTAGAAATTCTTAAAGTATTGCTTCTGTAAAAAAAAGGTAACTGCTACCTATTACTGCTATGATATCCATTCCATCAGTGATATGTGAACCAGAGTCTGGAAATACCTGTCCTAAGGCCATATCCCATTATTACACCTGTTTGGGTTTTTTTGTTTTGGAATACCAAGGAATAGCATTTCTAACAAATTCAATAATAAAGTCTATGTAACAGCTAAGCTAAGCACAGCCTGACAGAGCATGAAGGTGATTTGTTAAAACTAACTTTCAGCAAGTCTTCAGAATCCTAGATGAAATGGGGATTTGGGTGCAGTTTTTATCTCCTTACCTGAGTTAGAAATACTTGAACAGACTGGTCCTCTTGGTCTGTTGCAGTGAAGCACAAGCTCTTTCTGTTTGCTCTTTTTATAACCATTTGTTCCCAGAGTCGGGTGTTGAGAATCAGTCTCAAGCTCCCTTGATTTCGCATAACTAAAATAAGAAGGTTTACATGATAAGATTGTGGAACCATCTTAATTTTTAATGCAGCAGTTTTCTCTACCATTTATATACAACTAGTATTTTTATCAATAATTCTTTTTAATTTGGACTAAAACCCTGACATGGTGAGATACTGTTAATAATTTTTTAAAATATCCAAATATATATGTTTCTTTCAATATATCTGACACACGAAGGAAATAAACTGTTGAAACTCTGTAATACAATGCACAAAAACCGACAGCACAGTAAAAACCTCATTCCAGTAGTGTCTTGAAACAGTTCTCCCATAAAAGCAGAATAAACAAAGAGCAAACTATCACACTGGTGACTGTGCTGACGACACAATGCTGTAAAAGGACACAGAACTTAATAACCTGTGTAAGTGTGTGTGTATTAACTGAGTGAAAAATACCCAGTGTCTCAGTCCATAACACAGTGAAATTTATCTGGTGAAAAGATTCTCAGCAACTTGACTTAAATAAAACTAGATTCTCAGCTTTAAATGTTCTGACAAAAACCTCTTATTCTGGCCAGCAATAGTATGAGTTACTTGGTGTTTTGTGCATGTGGCACTTCACTGTTTAATTCTTACTTAGCCTGGACTGCAATGTTCCACACTTATTGCTAGAAGTGTCATTCAGCCTCAGGGATCCTCTGCCTCTTTCAGTCCAGGTTAAGGAAAGCTTATTAAATACAAAGAGCTTGCAGTTGATCTGAAAGAGAAACACATGATGAAGATTGCCAGCCAAGGCTAATTTGTTGGTTCTAAAACTTCATGGTTTTAAATATTTTGATTTGGTTGTTAGTATATCCATATGCATGTGTTCCAAGATAGATACATAGATATATCCCCATTATTACTTAAAATCAAGTGCTAAACTCTTTTCTCATCATGGAAAACATTCAGCATGAATCCCAGTTTACATTTTCAATTATTTCTTCTTCATTAACGCTTCATCTGTCATATCCACCAACACAGCTGAATTTGTTTGAAGTGTTCTACAACCTTATCCCTCGCTCATTACAAACATGCAGCCCAGGGTACCAGCACCACGACTAGAAGAGCACTACTCCAAAGAAAGTAAAACTTCCATGTTTGGGCAAGACAGAAAAATTGATCAAACATAAAATAATGTTAAGATTTTTAAAGTCATATATATCATTGTTATTTTCTGAGAAAATAGTATTTTGGAAAAGAAAAATAACGAGGTATGTCCTACTGGGTCAGAAAGATAATGGATACTTTAGCTGAACTATAAAACAAATTACTTTAACAGCACGTTGTCTTTTTTCCTGAAAAGGTTTAGTCATAAACCCCATCTTTACTCAAATTACTCCCAATTTGGAATATACTGTCTAGATGCTTATAAAATAGCACTGTAGAATGAAATTCTGAAGCGGCAACCTTATGAAAGGGACTAAAAAATGAACAAATATAATATGTGAAAGAAAATACCAGCCTACAGAAAAATGGGTTAGCTAAGGCATAGCTTAGAAAAAGAGTGAAAATTTAAAATATAAACTGAAATTATTTCCAGATTGCTGCAGTCTGTAGTATAGCTAGATCTTCTCAACAACAGAACTGCTCACCGTCAAGGCTTTATGAAACACAGACCTGTAATACATTGTGCTCTGCTTCTTCTCCAGTTATAACTTCAACTTTATCTAACAGGATTTTCTTCACTGGCTTGGAGACACAAGCAGCTGCTGATTCAATTAGTGTTGCATTCTGCAACACAGCTGTGTCTGAAAGGGGAGAAAAAGGAAATCCTTTCTGTACAGGGGATATTTTCAGGATAACAAAACTAGCATAAAGCATGGCCTGTGAACTCAGTAATATCTGTGGTGTCTGACATTATTTAGTGTTACTTGTAAGTTTTTTGGCCAAAGCAATGAAGAGCAGAGAAAAAGAAACAGGCTGGAATACAAAATGCTTCACTAAATAGGCTCATTTTGAATGGAACAGGTCTGTCTGTACTTGCAGAGGTTAGTCCCAAGGGACAAGCATAAATAAGCAGAAACAAGCCCTAAATAATTAGAAGATGATTTTCCAAGTTAAACTGGTCTGTTATATTGCTGTGCAGATTAATATATCTAAGGAAAGACATGTCTCAGTGTTCAGAATAGTAAGGCATATACAATGAATATTTTACAGGAACACAGAAGGACAAGATTTGAGAGAAACCACATTGTTACAGAATTTTGGGTATTTGAATAATCTATACATTTTTCCATAGACTTTGGGTTTTTTCACTTGTAAGAATGTTTGCAAAAAAATCAGAGGATCCAATACCTCTGTTAGTAAAGAGGGGTACAAAATTTTGCAAGTGGGTTCAAGACAGGGGCCTGCTTGGGATTCCCTCTCAGCCTGGGTTTACATGGTTTGCCTAGTAGAATATCTCACACCAGAGACACAGCCCCTGAAAACTGTTTGTATAGACCTTTCAGTCCTATGATAAACATCCAAAATAGCAAACTAATTATATGAGCAGTCACAAAATACAGGCAGAAGGTAGCTTAAAATTGTAGTTCAAAAATGTGGTCAAAAGGACTTCATAAAGTTCACTGCATTTTTTTTCAAACAACAGATCATAATTTGTACTAAATAATAATAATGATCTATAAAACTCTAGCATTTCCTGAGTTACTTAGATCATGTATTCTGAAGTTAGTTCAGTTCATGTGTCATAAATCAAACTGTAGCTGCTTTCTGAACACAGATTTTGGCGCATACTGCAAGTGTACACATGACTGGATAGCTTGAGAATAGATGAAAATTTCTGACCACCACTCATTTCACATCCTCTAACATACAGTGAAGCATAATAATAAAGCTAACTCTACTTGTTTGCTGAGTATACTTACTCGTTTGTAGACTGACATAAGAAGACCCTATGTACATGGATGTTATTTCTCCTTCCCATAAATCAGCTTCATTACACAGCTTGGGATGCTTCTCAGGACTCTAGGAAAATACATGGTAAATAAGACTAGTTACTTAAAGAAAATGGCTCTATTACTTTGTACCAAAAAGAACATTGAATCATTTAATACATGCCAGGCTAAAGAGTAGCAATTTGAACATCTTCAAAGTAAAAACTGACCCAGATAATACAATCTCAGTCTCTAGAGAAAGTAATTTTATTACTATTAAACCAGTACACCATATTTCCATAGAGAGGAATAGGTTCTTTGTATGGATCCTGGACTAGGATTTAAATCCACTGAAGAACTTAGATGTTAAAGTATCAGGTAATTTATAGTTCAAGCACTTAAGTCACAGAAGAGTAGTTTAAAACTCCCAGGCACCACAAACTTCACCTCAGAGGAATTAAATTACCATCACATTCAATTTTCCCACATAAAGTTTCCTAGGCATGTCTAAATAAATGATTGTGGCTTCTGACAATGCTCAGTGACTCAACTCCTACCTTATAACTAAACCTGGGTCAGAAGTCATAACCCAGACCAAGCTTTTTTAGTAACATGTATGAATATTGTTTTCATTCTACTTCTATTGGAAACTAAATTTCCATTCCATTTTCAATGCTGTAGCCCTCAGCTTGGGAATGACCTTCTTTTCCTAGTGTCCTTTACGACTTTATCCATTAAGCTGTCTGACAAGCATGCACAACATAGTTTAACATGGACACTATCGAGGATGGGTGTCCAATTTTCCCCCTCATTTATCACAGAATCACAGAATGTTTTGGATTGGATGGGACCTTAAAGATCATCTAATTCCATCCCTCTCTGCCATGGTCAGTGACACCTTCCACTAGACCAGGTTGTTCAGAGCCCCATCCGGCCTGGCCTTGAGCACCTTCAGGGATGGGGCATCCACAGTTTCTCTGGGCAGCCTGTTTCAGTGCCTCACCATCCTCATAGTAAAGAATTGTTTCCTAATATCCAATCTAATCCTACTGTCTTTCAGTTTGAAGCCATCCTCTCTTGTCCTGTCACTACATGCCCTTGCAAACAGTCTCTCCCCATCTTTCTTGTGGGCTTCTTTCAGGTATTTCTACTTCTTAATAGTTATGATGGAAACTATTAGAGTAGGGACCATGTTCTTTTATCTAATGTTGTGGCTGTTCCACTTTACATGGAATACATAAAAAAACTCTTTTTCAGGTCAAAAAATGAGCAGAACAGAAGTGCATATTGCTATGAGTTAGTGATCAGAGTACTTATCTAGGATGGGGAAGATAGGAACACCTCCAACAGCACATTCTTAGATATTTTCTCCTCAAGAGTCATTGGAACCATATTTACCCCATCTTTAAAAGAACAGGAGGAGCTAAAAAGAATCAATAACTGAAAAAAAAATGTACTCTTAAGTACATTAACCTTGATAAATAGTCTGCCAGAATTTACAGGTCTTACCAAAACTCTTTCAACCATGTTTTCCCCAAACACAAAATCAGAATTTTTGCTGCTCTGTACACTTCTGTCTTCAAGGAACTGGCTTCTGTGGGAACAAAATAACATAAGAATGTGATTTTGAACTATGTAGAACTTTTTAAAGAATATAAATAAGTTAATGTTTACCATACCTAACATTAAAGGCAAACAAAAAAGCTTCCTTGTAAGTAATCAGACAAATTCCTTTAAGAGAATCTGAGAATATCCTCTACATAACATTTCACAAAAGAAACAGAGAGTGTCATGCTGTATTTCATGAAGATTATTGAGGATGTTCCTTAAAAGCAAAGAACAAGAAACAAAACAATATGCCTCTTCAGGGAAGTGTCTTACTCCAGAAACATTAATTAATTACCTTTGTTTTTCTGTTTCCTTTTGCTGCTCCAAAGGACTACCAGCAATTAACAACTATCTTTTCATGTTGGTGCACCTCTGGTAGCCTACAGAATAACATACACCCCAGTGCCCTACAGGAAGGGCAGGGAGGCAGTGTATTCTCATACACACACAAATAATGTAAAACTGTAAAGGTATGATAGCACATGGCTAAAGATGGGTATAACTAAAACAATAAAGAAAAATTGTTCCATTTTTCAATTAACTGTTCCATAGATATACTTAGAATGAGAAGAGAAGAAAAATAAATACTTGCAATCCTTTGGTACTGGCCAACTACAGTTTGGGATTTACCTTCAAGAATATTCTAATGTAAGTTGACCTGTGATTTGACCTGCTAATTACATAGCCACTTTAAATTAATAGAGTCCATTTTCTTGAAAAAAGGACTAGAAATGTCCTTGCAAACTTATTTGGTGGAAGTTGCTCCTGCTGCTTGTTTGGGTTTGGTTTTGGTGGTTTTTTTTTAAACAAAGGGTTATAGGTAGTTCATGCTTTCTGTATAGCTTAATCCTGCATCTCAAATGAAACCCCATCCAAGTTCTTGTCTCTTTCTGTTCCAGAAGGATGACTTGGCAGGAAGACAATCTGATCTTGTGCCACATACTGTATACTTCAGCACCACTTACTGCACTTTCATCATTATCACCCTTGGGAGGGTTAACAGCACAGGTGTCATGCAGAGGACATTCCTGTTAATAAGCTGGGTTTGTTGACAGAACTTTGATCATTGCCTCTAAGACCTAGTGTCTGTGTTCCAATGACAGTGTGCTTAAATCTCTTCAAGGATGAAGGACTTACTGAGTACTACCTGTCTCTAACTTACATGTAATGAAAAAAATATTCCTTAGCATTCTCATGCTTGATTTGTTGATAAGAACAAAAGCAAATAAGAAAATCAGAAAATACATATCTTTTCAGCCTTGAAGCCGTCCGTGCATGTTTTGGGCCATGAATAGGGAATCTGCAGTGTGTTTAAATTAAAGAGTTTCTTATCCTTAAGCACACCTTTCACTAAAATTCACTGAATTATGATTACTTTCCATCATGACATTTCATCTGCTACTTCTGTGCTGCTCCAATAACCACTACTTAAGGACAGCACACCAAAAGAGCGAAAACCCAGGAACTAGAGGTTTGCTTAGAAGAAATAATGTAGGAAAATAGATTCGGTTATTTTCAGAAATGTGAGAAAAAATTAATCAGTGCAGGATCTTTCTTTTATCAGCCTTACAACCTTATTAAAACCTCAATATCCTTATGTTGCTGCATGGCAAGAACAAAGTGTGCCGGGGTGGCATTGCCATGCAGATCCAAAACACAGTAACTGAATTCAGCGAATGATCACTAAAAAGGAACAATGTGAGGAGAAATGTGGATAAGATACTGGTAGGAGACTATGAAAAGGGATTAGATCCAGGTACTACCCTTCTTAGAATGTCCAGATAGGTCTGAGTAGCTACCAGTTCTAGTGCTGCTCTTGAACACTTTCAGTTTCCCAAGCGAATCCTTGTGCAAAGCTGAATACATGACCAGAAGCCTCTGTTTTCCCAGCGTTGTATTTCTGTCACTCACCTATCTTTTCCTAGATATTGTACAGGTGACAAGGTAAATAGATTTAAAGTATCAATGCCAACTGACTTAGCTTTTCCAATATGTGCATTAACATCATTCTGAATCTGCCCAAAATCCAGTGTGCTGTGTGGCTCCATGTTGTCCTCACAGGGCATCATCACAGCATAAATTGTAATAGACAAGGACAGGTTGGCTCTTCCAAAATCACAGTGATCATCTTCACTCTAATGACGTTCCTTTTGTTGATAAAGATTAAGAGTCTAAGTTGTCTGTGCATTGAAAAACCCCTTACTTCCTCAGAACCTTGGCACTGTGCATCCCAATCTGGATGTGTGGTCCATCCTGTAGAAGACTCACTTGCAATTAACTCTGCCCTCTTCAGGCAGGAGGGGGAATTAGCCAATAACACGAATTGTTATCTGTGGCCCTGGCAATTTTGAAAACTCATTCCCTCATCGTAAGTGATCTCAGGTGTATTCCTGATGCTTACAACTTCCAGGTAAAAAACCCTCACCAGCCATTAGCAAACAGTATTAATCCACAATATAACCTACTGACATTAAGCTGGCTAACCACAGACCTGCCATTCTCGTGAGCCAGTCTCCAGAGAGAGGTAGTAGCTTATTTTTACATCAGTCACATACAGTGTCAAGGGAACGGGGCAATGTGCTAGCTGAAAGAAGTCAGCTTCCTCACCCAGAAATTCTGAAGGCTGTGCTGCACAAAAATTCCAGCCTATCACAGTTGTCACAACTAGCTCTTCATGACAGAAACTCTGGTGTATGCATCGAAGTAGAACATCAGTTGGAGCATTTACCTGGTCTTCTAAATCAATTCTGTATGGTTTTCTTTGTCTTTTGTGTCCAATATGCTGACATACTTTTGTGATTCCTGAGTTCCTCTGCATCTCTTTATGAGACACAGAAGCTATGCAATCTAAAAAGAACTATCCAAAGGGACACAAAGAAGATTGTCAACATTCAAAACCCGAACATATTTTGAACTGCCAAAGGTGCATGAGATGGCAAACCAAAATAGTGTCTGGCTTGCTAATAAGAAACAAACTGTCTCGCAGAGATTAATTCCAGTCAGGGGTCCAATTTTATGGCATATGGAGCTCATGTCAGCACCCACAAATGTAGGCATCACACACAAACACCACTGAGCCCTGTGTGGGTGTAAATAGCATGGTTTTAGTTAGCTACAATGTTAGACATGTAGGATAAAAAAGACATGCCATCATCCAAGTGACAAAATGATGCAGAAATACAATAAATAGAAACTTACTGTGTTGTTTCAGAGTTAGAAAGCTTCATGGTAGTAGACGACCTCACTGCTGTTTTGGAATTTACTGAATTCTCAGCTGAGGAACAAGAGCTGTCTTCAGATAGCTAAGAATTATAAAACCAGGTGGATTAATTATAACTAGCTTGTTTTCTGCTGAAAAAGATGTGCTAGAATACAGTCACAGAGGTATAGATAGACAGATAGATAGAGATACTTCTAGAAACAGATGTAGTAGTTGGTAGAACTTCCTGCAGCTGTATACTAAGCCAGTACTGTCAATCAATATTAAAATCTCTCTTTCGAAATAAACAAAATCCAAAAGACCCCCAAAGCCAATTTGCCCACAGAACCCTGATATCTGAAAGGTTTCAAACACAGTCAGCATGAGTTTAACGTTTCACATCATGTCAATGATCCATCAATTCTACTGAAACTTATACGGCAACTTTCTTGAAAATCATGCAGTGGAATGATTAATTGTTTTAAAACAGCACTGTTTTGTTTGATGTTTGGGGGATTTTGTGGTTTGGGGTTTTGTTTTGGTTTTGGCTTTTTGTAACTCCAAACATGCATTAGCCAGTAAAATTACTTTTCTTTTTACCTGAACACATGCTTCTTTTTCAGTCACTAGAGATACTACAGGATTTTCAGGACAGGTCAGGGCTTGTGGGGGTTGTAAAACAGCAGGTCTAATGACATTCCTCAATTGACTTGGTGGCAAGAATCCTTGCAAAATATAAAGACAAAATATTTAAACTGATACATTTTCTTCACGCTTAATTCATACCTCAGTGTCTTGCCTCTTTAACTGAAAGTTTCAAAACACTTCTAATATTTCTTGTTACTTACTTTGCACATACTATGAAAAAAATTGTAATGGTTTCTAAAATAGAAAGTTCTGCAGTGAAACCAACCCTGTTATCCTATCAAGATAAAGATTTAATGTATTATATACATATACATACTTATGTATATTTATTAAGTGTATTAGGTTTTCTATATTTAAGTATATATTTATACTTGTATTTACTACTTTGTGTTAAATCTGTCTGCTGGCATTTCAGATTTAATCCTGCGTCTGCAGACACCAAGAGAGCTCTCCGCTGTCTTCTCCATAAGATCAAAGAAACATAGAATCATTGAGGCTGTAAGAGAATACTCAGTTAGAAATGTGGAATTTTACTATTCAAGGTTGTATTCAGTCCACTTGGTTATATTCAGCCCACTCAGGAAATAGGTAGTCAGAGCAGACCCTCAGATCAAGGGTCAGAAGAAATTTACATTGTCAAATGAATAACTTACAAACTTCATGAAGATACTTAGCCTATCACAGCATGGAAAAGTTCTGTCATTTTTATGTTTTCTGTAGCTGCTAAGAATGTCTTTGTGGAACTACAGTGAATAAGTATTACAACAACAGTTACCTTTCCTTGTACTTTTGATGAAGTCAGGATTTCTTTGAAGAAGAGCTGAGGTCACAAATATGTTATTCTTCTTTACTGTAGAAAATTGAGTAATAACAAATTTTAATCATTAATTCATGTTTCTGTAACCCCTCCCTATTTTGGTAGTACCTGAAGAATATTCCAACCTATCCATCTAAAAAAGATCTCCAAGATAACTCTTACTGTCTTAGTTTTTACAAGTGGGTAGATTTAGGCACAGAAAGCACCCTATGTGTATGTCTCGAACACTGACAGCTGGATAATTCTGGAGCCAACCAAAGATTGCTGCTAATAACAACCAAGGATTGTTGGTAAGAACATGCTGTGAGAAACAACAGGATGTGGCAGGAGAAGGGGCCATATGGAGGTAGGGCAGCACTTTTCTGGGACAAACATCCTTATTCTGGTTCCTGGAGATAAACACAACACAGTACAGTCAAGCACAGAAATGATGTCAAGAAGCAGGTATGGACTGTGGGGGGTGGATCAAGACCACCTAAGGCCTCTGAAGCCCTCTGGCCCATTTCCAGAAAGGTGTGGAAGAATGGACTCTGCATGATAACTGATTTGCATAGAAAGTGAGAAATTTATCTCCAGGGTGGGAAAAACTTATCTATAACAAGGTACCTGCACAAAGCCCATGTGTGCAGGTGCTCCAGGACCCTGAGCACCCCATCAGCTGGATCAATGCTGGAGCCATGACTAGTGATGTCTCTTTCTCCCTTTCTTCCTTTCTTTTGCTCTCCACCACTTTAATTCATATCTCTCTTCCCTTTTACCCTACCCCTTTATCCAAAACTCACCACTGTGTGCTGGACTAGCTTCCACTCATTTCCATGTCAAGTGTGTAATTTACAGATCAAACTTTATAAGTTTTTGTGGAACCTCTGACTTTTGTCCTTCCTTTCAACCACGACCATCTATGGCTCTCAGGCGCTCCCTTTCCCTTAAGGGTGGGATGCTATACATGTACCATGTTCTGTAAAATAGCACAAGTGATGCACTACATACAATCACTACTTTTTCATTGCAGAGAGTGTGCTATTTGTATGTTGTTATTACAATGCTGTGTCCCCTTAACATTGTTTAGAAATCCTTTATGCCAATGCCTGTCAAGGAACTGTCTCTGGTAAGAGGTTCAAGACCACTCCATTGTGGGAGTCTGTGCTAAGTGGGAGAATGTTCACAGGGTCACTGGTTAGCCACAAGACAAGTTCCTAGGATAGAAAATTATATTTCTATAGGAACCATAACCTTGTAAGCCAACTATTCATGTAATTACTGTAACTCTATTCTGGTGTTTTTCAAATATGATTTGTACCACACTCTGTAAATGCTTATTTCCAAATTGTTCAAAGATTCCACCCCATCCTGCAGGATTCCCTAACACCAAATGCAAAAAATATTTATTGTATTGAACTACCAGCCCTCCTCCTAAAACATTCATTTCTTCTGTCTAAATACCAGACTAGTCCAATGCACTTCATCTCTAGGCATTTCTGTACACCTCTTTATTTTAACTAATAACTGCTTTTCTACATAAATGTTTACTTTTCATTACCTGTGTGGGTGGGAGGGAAGGTAGGAAGGATGGTAAAAGAAGATGATCTCTCTCTTTTCTGAATGAGATCTGTATCTGAAAGAAGAAGAGACTGAAAATATAATTTCATGCCCTAACATTTCTATCATACCTATGTTTTTCTGTGTATGATCTCAGTGTAATTTTCAGAGTAAACCAAACTTAGCTTATCTTAAATCCCCTCAGCTACATTCAGATCAAACAAAATATACTGTACACATGCCTTAATTCAGAACTACCTTTCTGATCCCATCCGTGAGTTAAATAAACTTTGTTAAGAACTGATCAGTCCTGCACAAAAGCCTCAGTGATTTGTGTGCATTTCCCATGGAAGCAATGCACAGTCCTTAAAGGGCCTTCCCAGTCAGCTGCCAGCTGGACAGAAGGAGACGGGCTCTTCTGGAAACTGCTTTACATTTTCACAGACTGCCCAGGGAATACTGATCTCTTTCAGAAGCCAGGGAATCTCATTCCGTTCCAACCTTTCCCCTCCCTTTACTGTATGAGCACTTCAAGGAAGCTATATGAAATATGTAGATTTTTCTATATGCTACTACTACTATTAGAAATACAGTATATTATATCATATATATACTAT
>NW_008685607.1:0-3215 GCF_000695815.1 Acanthisitta chloris | reverse complement strand
TGAAATAAATTTAATTAAATGACCTCTAATTAATTTGGAAAATTGGATGATTCACTTTTCAAAACTAGTCAATTTCATTATTTATTATGGGGATGGCAATTAATAGGCTGTATGATTTACACACAGCTCAGATAAATTTTGAGTTCCGTTTCTAAACTTTAAAACTCCAAAATTTCTAAAGGATTTTCAAAAATAATTATTTTTGGCAACATGATAAGAAAACAGTAGTGCATGCTGAAATTACAGTAGGAGGAATTTTTTTTTATGTGGAAAGTATCGCTTGATGCAGCTCAAAAATAAAGACAGCATCTAAAGCAACAACAGGACAATACGTAGTCTGTGATTCATGTCTGGAAATCAGAGTGAATCTGAGTTGACAGCTGTGATGTTCATTAGTGTTTCCAGAGAGTCTATCTGAACACTCACCATTTCTGGTGAGAATGACCGAGAGGTATTCCTTGTAGAAGGAGCTGACATAAAGCAGCAAGCTTGGTGTTCGTGTTGTTCGAAAGGCAAATGTAATTGCTTCCCTGTTCAGTGTCATGTCAGCATAGAAAGAAGAAGCATGAGAACTCGTATTTTTAGCTAAGGTGTAGTATTCTTGAAAGTTGTATGTCACAGAAGTGCCAGTCCCAAAATAGGCAGAGATCTCTGAAACAGAAAGCAATTCAGTATTTAAGTAACATGCAGAATAATACTAAAGCTCTCAGTTTTTGTCTCTTTCTGCCACAGAACAAAATAAAATGTACTCTTGACTATTGCGATGAAGCTGAAAAATAAATATAAATGGAACTAGCATTTAGAACTACAGAGAAACACAAGACCCAATCTGAACTAGAGCAAAACCTCATCCAGATTGTCTGCCTTAAATATGTTTCAAGAAAAAGTGCTTTTTTTATCTAGTTTTTTGTCTAGTGTTCATTCTAGTCCTCAAGCCCAATGTATTATGTCTTGTATGTCTACTGCTCCTACAGAGAAATGGGTGCAGCAATTTGAATCCTAACATATAGATTACACTTGACCACACCTGAAACAAGCATGTGGGAAAAGAGAATGATCAGATGGGAGAAAGGAAAATACAAACTAGATTATTGTCTTCTTAAAGATTAATTACTTAGAGAGGGCTTCAGTATCTCCGTGATTCGTCATGGCTGTTTTCTGCTAAAAGTAACTGTCTTATATCATCCTGTTTTCACAAACAACCTTCATACTTTTGAAAAATTTCTGTGCTCATTAACCTTGACAAAAGGTGACTGAAAGTTATTACTACAAGTCATTCCACACTCTTAGCAACAGGAATCACTCAGTCTGTGCAAAATATTAAGGTGTGACCATTAGTCTCTTCTGCTGTTTATGCAGAGAAGGAAGACATCATCCCTCATAGAGTGACATTAGGTCCACAGTGGTAGGTATGGAAGGACATTACATGAGTCATCAGTCATATGAAGTTTGACAAGGGCAAGCACTGGATTCTGCACCTGGGATGGAACAACCCTGGATGTACATACAGACTGGTGAATGAGAGTCTGGAAAGTAGTACTGCAGTAAGGGACCTGGTCATCCTTGTTGATGGTAGGTTGAATGTGAGTCAACAGTGTGCCCTGGCAGACAGGAGGGCCAGCCATGTCCTGGGGTGCATCAGGCATAGCATAGCCAGCCAGTCAAGGAAGGTGATTGCCCTGCTCTACTTTGTGTTGGCACAGCCTTGCTCAAGTATTGTGTGCAATTTTGGGCACCACAATGTAAGAAATAGGTTAACCTATTAGAGCATCCAAAGGAGTGCAGTGAAGATGGTGACGGAGTTCAAGAAGTGTTTGGACGATGCTCTCAGGCACATGGTCTGATTTGGGGATGTCTTGTGCAGCGCCAGGAGTTGAACTCCATGATCCTTGTGGGTCCCTTCCAACTCTGAATATTGTGTGATTCTATATTCTGAGTCCCCTATTTTTGTGGTGGCAGTGATGGCTGCACATGTTGTGCTCGCTAATTTAGAAGAACACGGAATTGTCACACTTAAGCTGCTTAATACTCTGCAAAATGCATTTCATACATGGAGGAAACAAGTAATATTTAGCAAATCTGAATTATATGCAAACACCAAAAGTTCTAGATAAACTTGCATTTTTAAAATCAGAACTTGACAACTTGTGATCATCTACCAATATGAAACCTTTGACGAAGGGCTCCATTAGAATGGCTGGAAATATGGGCTCAGTCCTGTTTGCAAATATCTCACTTTTTTTTTATATCAAAAAGATTTAAATTCTTCTGCTTCTTGGTTTATTTTCCAAATTTAGCCTTAGTTTTAAGATCAATATTTGAAAGCCAGAAATACAAATATTTTATCATAAAGGTATAATTCCTAGCTTTAATATAATATAAAAGAATCAAAGGACTTGCATGAAGATGCTGATACTTCCAGGTAATGTGGTTGCTGCTTAAACAGTACATGTTGAAGTTATCACTGGAAGAACAGTGTTTAGCAAAACTTACAGATATTGAATAAAGTTAGCTGAATATAGTCTACATTATGTAAACCAAATATTTTGCAATCATTTAAACATATCTTTGAAGGTCTGTAAAGATCTTGATCTGGACTGCATTGTCCTGTTTTCAATAACTTAATAAAGCTAAAAGACATGCTTGCCTTTCTTACAGAATGGACCAGCATAGGCTGACAAAGTGCAGTCACAGGAGAATCCACTGTATTTCTCTCTACATTTTCCACCATTATGACACAGGTTACCATAGCTGCTACAATGTCCAGGACAGCCTGGTTCAACTCCTGGTGTTATCTTTGCTCTCTCTTCCAGATCAAGGGCCATTCCATTCAACTGTAATGAACGAATGCATCCCAAAAATCCTTTCTGCCTGGATGCTGTTCCACCTAAAAAAAAAAAAATAAAAAAAAAATCTCATGAGCTTTTAAAACTTAAAAAGAATTTCTATGTAAAAATCTCTTTATATTTTACAGCCTCTGAACAGCATATTACAACTTTCCAAGACACAAGTCTTGGCATGTGAAGATATTTATAAGTATTGAAGATACTTATAAGTAGTTTTAAAAGCATGTCTGATTTTTGCTTAGTCAAGTAATTACAGTGAACCCTAGAGGATTTAATGGGAAAAAAGAATATTCCACAGTAAGATACAAAGTGATGTTGCATACTTCTATTAATTCACAAAAAAGTAACATCCAGAAATTAGGCTGGTTT
>NW_008685606.1:0-643 GCF_000695815.1 Acanthisitta chloris | reverse complement strand
CGAGAACTCTCGGGGCGCGCCAAGGGATTCCCGGACTCTAGCGGATCCTGCAGCCAAGCAGAGAGGGTCCTGCCGCGGTCGCCAAACTGATGCCGAGAAAAGGCTGTAAAAGAAACTACTCCCAGACTTGTATCTTTGAGTAGCAGGTCTTTG
Organism: Acanthisitta chloris; assembly: GCF_000695815.1. Lineage (NCBI taxonomy): Eukaryota > Metazoa > Chordata > Aves > Passeriformes > Acanthisittidae > Acanthisitta > Acanthisitta chloris. The sequence goes on along the minus strand of NW_008685606.1, from coordinate 490 downwards.
TTTATTCAGCGCTGGGCACAAGGGGGATCGCTCCACCAAACTTGTGTTTCCATGGACAAAACTTCATGCTTTTTTATACATTCCTTTCAGAGATGTGTGGTCAATATTATTACAATTAGTTCTAAAAAAATCATTGGCATGTCCCCCTTCCTCAACCTGCCCATCCCCTTCCTCAACTTGCAGGTCCCTCTCCTCAGCCTGCACATAGGGGCCCTTTAGGGCATACTTCCCCCATTACTTCCAGAGATGGGTGGTCATTATTATGACAATTATTTCTGAAATAGTTGTCACCTTCCTCAGCCAGCACTTAGCGGTCCTTTAGGGCATATTTCCCCTATCTTGATTATCTCTCCCCTTTGTTCACTCATCAAACACTCCCCGGCCCTTTAGAGCTTTCTTCTCCTTATCAATGGTCTTGGCTCCTGAATTCTGACTCGATCTAGGAGAGGGCGCCCCCACCCTTTTGGTGGCTCCTGTTCAGGGCAGATCG
>NW_008685605.1:866-19449 GCF_000695815.1 Acanthisitta chloris | reverse complement strand
GTGCGGGGATCGCCGAGCGGAGCCGTGCGGGATGCGATTGCGCCAGGTACCTCCTCCCGGTCCCTGTCCCTGTACCGCCGTGGAACGCGGGATAACCCCCCCAGCCCCCGCGGGGACCACTCCAGCCTCTCCGGCCTCGGTGCTGCCCCAAAACCGTGACCGCCCCGACGGTGTTCACGGATGAACCTCCTGGAGAAGTGTCATAATGAGCCATCCGGAGGCATTTTCAGCTGCTTTTTCCCCGGTGCCGTCACGTTGTCGCTGCTGATTAGGCTTTGCCAACCCTCCCCGCAGGCCATCTGGTGCCCCTTGAGCTTGGTAATTGCCTGAAATACCGACTTAGAGGCCAGGGATGTTACGTAAGGGGTGGGTCAGACACCCCTCGGAGCTAGTTTCCCCTTAAAACGTTGGCCCTGGCTCGATTTGAACTTTCATAGTGAAAAATAGCAATATTTCATTCCACCCTTCTCTTTCCTCTACTTCCCTGTAACCCATTGGGAAGTAACTGGGCACAGATTTGGCTGGAAGTGCTGATTTCCAGCTCTTTTTCCAGCACCAGGTGGAAGAGCAGAGAGTGTCCGACACCTCTGAGGTTTTGAACTCCCCTTGAGGACTTCCATCTCTTGATATGTGAACTGGTGTCATCCTTGGACTCGTGTGGATCCCAAGGCATCCTGTAGAGTCAGCCCTGGGACTGGGGCTCAGTTTCTGCTAAGGGGAGATGATAGTTCCTGACTTCTTACCTGGAGTTCTGAGTGGGATTTTGGTCTGTGCTCCTGAAATCCCAGGGGGTTAAGGCTTTTGAAATCCAGGGGATTGGTCACCACACAGTTCAGGGTTCATGCTTGGATCAGCAGGAGAGCTGCCCTTGGCATCCAAGCAGAAATGTGGCTCCTGCCTTTATCCAGCTTATTTCCAGTCAGGCTTTGGAGAAGGATTTGGACACAGCTGTGGGAAGCAGGAGCACCTTGAAATATGGAATTTACATAAACAAGTTTGGGAATGTGTTACCTTGTGATCCATGGGAGGAGGAAACTTCCCGTGGTGGCTGTGCACGGATTGCTTCAGGGTTTGGAGTGCTTGGGAACAGGTTGCTGGGATGGAAGGGTTTGTCTTTGCCTGCTCGGAGATCATAATTAATGTCAGGGAAATGGGAAGAGGCTGGATATGTTTGTGTGAGTAACATGCGGGATGAGCTGTGCTGGGGTGGGTTTGGAAAGGGCTTCCTTGCTGAATCCACCCCTTTTCCAAAAGTCTGGGACACTTCCCAGCATGTCTCAGAGGTGAGAGAGGCTTGAGTGCGCCCACAATTATTAATTTTTCAAATAGGGAAGTTAATTTCTATGTAAATCTCTGGATTTGCCTCCTTCCCATGGGGTGGAGGAGGACGAAGGAACGAAGGAAGTGCTGGGACTAGCAGGCTGTGGCTTCCCCTCTTCCCAGTCTCCTCAGCAGTGTGGGACCAGAACAGCTTATTAATTATTAAAGTTATTAGTAGTTAATTATTAAAACTATTACTAGTTTGCTGTGGACATTTGGAGCAGGGAATTAAGGATGTCTCCTTGGCTGAAGAGTGTTGAACACCCTGTGTAGTTCCTTCTCCTGTTCTTGCAACATGGCTTTTAGCTTATTCCGATAATACTTTACTCCAATAATGCCTGAGCCAACTGTGAAAAGCTGGTGGGAGACCCTCCGTGGTGGTGCCAGGTCTCTCATGGAAGGGCTTGGAAAAGGACACAGAGTCCCCAGGAGGCATACTTGTCCGTGGTGCTCCCTGACGTGTGTGGTGTCAGTCATAGTCACTTTGTGCCTCAGTTTCCCCGACCTCTAACTGTCACCTGAGAGTTTTGTGGAGTCGTTGTGGCTGCAGCAGGTCTGAAGGGACACTGGTAGGGGCAGGGGCTCTTCCCTAAGTGCTGGTTTCTTCCTAGGCAGAGCACTGGAGCACACCCTGCTCCAGCCTCCAGATGTTTTCTGCCCCTATCCCATCCCTACCCAGCCTTCCTGGAGGCTCAGCAACATGTCAAAGGCTCTCGGTACTGAGTAAAACAAAAAGTAATGGAGACCAGATGTGGGGAGGCCTCGGCCTGGTTGCTGGCCAGGGCTGATTGTTCTTATTCCAGTCAGGCGGAGTGAGGCTTTTCCCTTGTTTTTCGTTCCCTGTAAAGCCACAGCTCTGTTCATGTGGATCTCCCGCTCCTTTTGTCCCTTCCCGAAGGAACCACGTTCCTGAATTGCCACACCAGCACTCCGCTGCTCCATGGCGAGTTTTTAGTGAGAGCTTTTCTTGATTTGGGATTTAATCCCTGACTTCAGGGCTGTTCCACCAGAGAAACTTGGCCCCTATTAGATGTGGGTGGAGGATGAGCCACGTTAATTCAGCTCAGCCTGTTTTCCAGCCTGGATTGCTCCACTGTGAGCAGCTGGTGGGGTTTTTATCCCTGTGGAGACCAGAGATTTAGGATAGGGGAGCAATGCTGAGCCTCCAGAGGTAAATAGATGTGTGTGACAAATGAGGATGTGAATCATGGGAAAATGCAGAGAGGCACAGAAGGCGAGGGGTGAATCCTCTCCCTGGGATTTTAGGAGTGGAGATGTGTCCTTGGTGGACTCTGAATCGGGATGTCACGGAAGGCAGTGGCTGTAGGAGGGATGGGGATGAAGAGCAAAATAGTAACTCAAACCTGCAGTGCATTGATTTAACCCAAAAACCAGGAATGTGGGGATTTGCATGGAGGTAACCCCCAGGCCCGGGGGTGGATTTATCCTGAGCAGTTCTTAATCCAAGTTTAACCCACTCAGCAGTTGAGCTCCAGTCAGCTCCTTGCTGGCACACAGAACTCCTCCGGGCTGGGCGGAGGTGGAGGCAGGATCCAGGAGTTTGGGCTGGAGTGAGAGCAGCTGTGCATGGGAACTGCGCCGTGGAGACATGAGGATATGTGGCGTGAGTAGGGCAGGCCAGATCTGGCTTCTCCCAAAGACCCTGAGGAGGTTTAACACCTGGAATTGCAGTATGCCTATCATGCTTCCTGTTTTTAGGGGATTTAATGGGATGCAGTGCAATTTTTCCACTTCTGCAGCCCAGCAAGGGGGATGTAAAAGCATTTCCCTGCTTTGGATGAACCACTCTGGGCCTGGAAAACTCTCTGGGTGACCAAACCACCCAGAATCACAGCTCCTTTGCACCCAGTGTGTAGCCATGGAGCCACATGGATTCCACCACTAAATATTTCAATTTGTCATTGGTTTGTCATCCCAGTTGTCTCTCTGTGAACATTTAAGGACCCCAGAAATACTGGCAGAGCTCTGTGTGACTATTCTGTGGATCCAGCTCCGCTCTGTTGCTTCTCCCTGTCCTGAGTTACACCAAAGGAGCTCCTTTTCTGGGTTAATTTAAAAATCAGATCTGGATTTTTTCGTGGGCAAAGCTGAACTTACTGAAAAGGAAAACCAACTTCCCTCAGCTCACAGGGTCTTTGGGATCTAAGAACTGCAAATATTTGAGGCATGTGGGATTTGTCCCGATGGGAATGGCAGGAAAACTGTGTGTGGAGGGAGTGAAAGATGCTATTAATCCACTGAACTTTGGTCAGGCATTTGTTACCTTGGAGTTAGGGCTTGAGTGCTTGGAAAACAAGAGGAAAACTGGTCTCTGGGAGCTGACCTCAGTTTTACTCACTAGGAATGTTTAGGAAGAAATCCTGTGGGTTTCTTCATCCCTTTCTCTGGTGTTGGGAGCTGTGAATGCTTGTAAAAATAAACAGATCAAACAAGGTTGTTAAATTAACAGGAAAAATGGGCTTGCAGGAATGTGTGAGGGGCTTGAGGGTCATGGGAGGACAAGAAATAGGTCAGTGAACTTCTTTCCCAAACCCAGGTGTTTTTTCCACTGTGCTGGATAAGAAGGCAGGAGGGAATCGGCAGTCTGCTTCCCGTTTGGAAAAGGCTTTGTGCCCTTCTGCTGATTATGGGCAGCCTCGTAGCATCAGGGCATTGCAGAGAAGAGGCTGGAGCTGCTGCAATGTCGTTGGATTGAGCAGAATCCCTGAGCTTGTCTTTGGAGGATAGTTTCACTCAGCACTGCTCTGCTTTATCCTGCTTGGTTGTCCATAGAGCTGCACCGCTGCTCTTTTTATCGGGATGGAAAACTGGGAAGTGTGTTAAGTCCCTCGTTTATCCACTTCTTAATAAAAAATTAAGTGCTCATTACTGGTGAGGAGGCATCAGGTGGGCAGGAGTGTCTGGACCTGGGACACAGGGATCTTCTTGCCCCAAAAGGAGGTTAAATGATCAAAAACCGAGCACAGGGGTGAAAATCCATCTTTTGGGTGGGTGCACGCAGCCTGCAGCCCTCCAATCTCAAGCAAATCCCATTGGGATGGAGAGCATGAAGCAACCTGGTTATTTCTTTGTTTTTCTTTCTCTTTTTGGCTTCCTCAGTTGTTTTTTTTATTGTCATGGTAACAGGAAATTTTGTGTGATGCCTGATGGATGCTCACAGCTCTTTAAAGAAGCAGGAGTGAGAAGACCTTGAAAACGCAATGTGGCCTGTGTGGCGTTGCATTGGCTTGGGACACCTTCCTTCTAGCCAAAGGCTTTTTGAGAAGGTTTCATCTTATCTCACCTTCCCTTCAGGTGTATCCCAGCTCAGATTCCAGTTTCTGCTCCACAGGTTGCATCCTTGACTCTCTTATCTTGTTTTCTTTCCAGCTTTGAGTTGTGCAGACCCAGCACTGCTATGGGAGACTCTGTCGCAGACCCGTCCCGAGGGACAGGCTTGGAGCAGGTGCCTCAAGGGAATGGGGGGACATCCCTCAGTGTCATCACAGAAGGTGTTGGGGAGCTGGCGGTCATTGACCCTGAGGTGGCCAAGAAAGCCTGTGAGGAGGTCCTGGAGAAGGTCAAGCTGATGCATGGTGTCTCCTCTGACAGCTTTCCGAAACCAACCGACGGCAGCGAGCACATCCCACAGGGCACCACGGTGGATTTGGCCAACGGAGACATTGGGGATGGCTGTGAAATCAGGTGCTTGGACGATCCACCTGGCACAGCCACGAGGATCCAGGAGGAGGATGAGACCGCGGCCAACACGGTGAAGACAGCGCGGAAGCGGCAGAAGAACAACTCTGCCAAGCAGTCGTGGCTCCTGCGGCTCTTCGAATCCAAACTCTTTGATATCTCCATGGCCATTTCATACCTGTACAATTCCAAGGAACCTGGCGTGCAGGCTTACATTGGGAACAGGTTGTTCTGCTTTAGGAATGAGGAGGTGGACTTTTACCTGCCGCAGCTGCTGAACATGTACATCCACATGGACGAGGATGTGGGAGATGCCATCAAGCCCTACATCGTGCACCGCTGCCGGCAGAGCATCAACTTCTCCCTGCAGTGTGCCCTTCTCCTGGGTGCCTACTCCTCAGACATGCACATCTCCACCCAGCGACACTCCCGTGGGACCAAGCTGCGGAAGCTCATCCTCTCCGATGAGTTGAAACCAGCATACAAGAAGAGGGAGCTGCCGTCGCTGAACCCCGTGCCCGACACGGGGCTGTCTCCTTCCAAAAGGACTCACCAGAGGTCCAAATCAGATGCCACCGTTTCCATCAGCATGAGCAGCAATCTGAAGCGCACAGCCAGCAATCCCAAGGTGGAAAGCGAGGAGGAGGTAATGTTGAGATGCTCCAAGGCTGAGCTTGTCGGGAAGGGGAGCTCCAGGGCTGTGCTAGTGCCATTGGGTCTCATCTCAGAGCCCCTCCTTGACCACAGAGAGTTAATTTTTTTGGTCCTGGTTGTTGCAAATGGTTGGAATTTTGATTCCCGTGTCTGTGCAAAGTGACACACACCTGTGGCTCCCCCTCAGGGGTGCCAGGGCTCCAGAGGGGGATTTGCCTGTTGTGTTGGGAAGGGAGGGCATTAGATGGCATCAGGAGGGCTGAGTTATTGGATTCCCACAGGTTTTGGGCAGCTCAGCTCGTGTCTCTCATTTTGCAATCTGCAGCCAGCTGGTGACTGTTGGAAATCTGATTTCCTCCTTGTCCTGACTTGTTCCGATTGAGCAATGCTGAGGTTTATTCTCGGGCAGAAAAGGCTTTGGGGAGGTGGGCGCAGGAGGAGAATCCCATTGTCTCTGACATCCCTGCACCATGGAGCCCACCCAGAGCTGTTCCAGGGGCGTCTGGGGGCCGCTGCCCTGTGCCAAGCTTTACTTTGCATTCCTGGCTTCATTCCACAACTCCAAGCCAGTGGGAAGCCAGGCTTTCCCTGCTGGAATGGCTGAGCTGTGTGGAGGGGATAGTTCCAGCTTGCAGGGCTGGGTGCTGAGTGGTTTAATGTCAAAGGAAATGGCATTCCCACCTCACCTGTTTCCAATCCGAAATGCCTCCCCTGGGCTTCATTTTGAAGTGTTGTAAAGTCAGTGGCACAAAGTATCTTTGGTTTTGGGGCTGAGCTGCTCCATGTGCTGTTGCCAGAGAGTTGGATTGGAGTTTGAGTGGGATGTGTTCCCCCAAAAACAGATTATTCCTTTCTGCTGACACAGAAACTTAGGGAGCAAAAGGATGAGCCACAGCTGTGGTAGTGGGGATGCAGAGCTGAGGGAAAAGAGCCATAAGTGTAGATTTGTTCATTTTGCTGCTGTTTTGGATGGGCTGATGGTTCTCGCCAGCCTGGGATGGTGGGAAACATGGGGCTGGGATGGGAATTCCAAGTGGGAGAGGGGCCCAGAGGAGACGAGCTGGTACTAAATGCAGATTTTATGAGCAGTGCTTCCCAAATCAGGGAGAAGTGATGCCTCCAGAAGTTAGAATCCTTCCCACCTTTTCAGTGGGGATGGCTGGGAAATGGATTGTAAAACCACAGCACCAACTGTTTGGTCCCACCAAGAATCCTGCAGCCAGTCCCTGGCACTCACAGCTCCTTCCCTGGGGCATCCTTGTGCCTGGTGTGGATGAGACCTGGAAAGTCGACTTCCCTGTGGCTCCGTTTAGACATCCAGCATCCCGTGACTATTTTTGGAACAGTGGAAAGTTCCTTGGCTTTCCTGTCTTGCCTGAGATTCCTTTTTCCTCAGCTCCACGCTGGGCTGTAAATCAGTGGAAGGAGCCACATGGGCTCCTGCCTGTGTGCCAGACTTGGGGAAGGCTTTTTGGGATAAGAATGGAAGGAAGTTTTGGAGGTGTGAAGCAGCAGTTTCCAGGCTGGTTTCAAGTTAGAACCACCCTGTCTCACCCCTTGGAAAAATCCAGCTGCATTCTGGGGTCGTGTGCCGATGGGTAAATGAATCTTTGATGTGGAAAACCAGCGGCTGCTAGAGAGAGGGACATGGAGTTTCTACTCACAGTGGCTGCAGGTGCTTCAATCCTGGAAACTGAAGCTTTCCATAAATGATGGATGAAAGCAGAGTTTCCCCTGGCAATGTTTGAGATGATCCAGAGGCTGGGAAAGCTGTTTAAATGTTGCACAAAACCAGGGATACTTGAGATAGCGTAAGAACTTCCCTGGACTTCCAGTATCCACCACCAGCTTCCTGGACCTGTATTGTTTTAGTGCTGAATGTTTTTGCTCCCTGCTTGAAACCAGCAATCCCCTGCAAAAAGCAGTTTCCCTGGAGCTGATCAGCTAGGGGAGGACTGGAAAGACCTGGTGTAAATTCCAGTAAAGTCTGGAATTTGCTACTTTGGTCTACAGGTTGTTTGGTCCAGGAAACCTGCAGAGGCCTGTGTCTGGCTGGGTTGTTTTCCCATCAGTCTTCTCTCCACTGATAAATTTTCCCTTCTCCTATCAATCGCTCCTTGACCACTCATGACCTCTTCTGCACTTCCTGTTGTCACCTATTCGAGGCCTCTGGGAGTTTTCTTCTCCTCTGCACCTTTCCCGATAGTGCACATCATCCTGGAAGCACAATGCCAGGTCCTCCCTGGTTTTAGGCTCCTAAAGGTGCCTCTGTCCCTGCCAGGGCCCCTGGGACCTGCCTGGATTGCCAGAGTTTGACCCAGAGCAGGTGTTAATGTATTTCACAAAAATCCGTGCAGGTTTTAGAGGAGGAATCGGAGCAGGGAGGGAATCTGTCCTTTCCCATGATCACCTGGACCTATGGCACTTGGTTTTCAGGGAATAATTCATCCCACTGAGGTCCTTGTATTACAGGTACCACTTCATCACCTAATAACAGCCAGGAAAGATTTTCTCTCAAGTGCTGTAGGTTTTAAATCCTCCGTGGATTCCCTGTCCGTGACAGGATTTCATGATACACTTCTATGGGATAAATTTATTTTCTCTTTGTTATTTTTCCATGAGTAAAATTAAAAGGAAAAGCCCTAAGCTCCGAACTCGAGTGTCCCTCTGGTTCCAGGTGGATGGGCTCAGTCTTTCTCCCAGCACGGGTTTCCAGGGTTGTGCTTTGCCAGCATCCAGGTGCGTCCCAGGCTCTGATCCATGGACAGACAACAGGTGGATTAAACATGCTGGAGCTGTTCCACATTGGATTGTCCACCTGAGCAACCTGAGACCCAGAGGGGAGGAACATGCTGGAACCTGATGCTCCCTTGGAAGCCACAGGAGCAAGGATAAGTGTTTCATCTGAGGTGGCGTGGTTGGGTATTCAGGTGCTCTGTCCTCTGTGGATTCCAGAGATCCACATCCTGGATCCCTGTCCTGCAGATGCATGGATAGGTTAAACCTCTGTGACAGGTCCTTTGTTGTCCATGGCTTGTCCTGCTGCTAAGCCAGAATTTGGTGGGGAGAGCCCTCCTTGGGGGCAGCTGCCTGGGGTGGCACAGCATGTCCAGCTCCCTGGGGTCTGGCAGGGCTGCAGGCATTTCCCTGGAAACAAAATCAGGGGAAAAAAATCCCCCAAGCCAACACAACCTGGAAAAAGGGCAGAGCAGTTGCTGAACTTGAGTAAAATCACTTGGGGCTTGGCCGAGAAACACCTCAAGGTGACCTCAAGGTACTTGCAGAGCTGAACATGGGGCAGAGGAAGTTGTTTTCCCGTCTCATCTTCATTTTACTTAAATCCACAAAATTCAGGCTTAACTGGCTGTGGTTGGTTGGTTTTTGGTGATTCCTCCCCCAAAACCCCGAGGATTTGCTGTCAGGTGTTGCCCTGGGCCACAGACAGCCTGTGCTCCCTCTCAGAGATGAAACCTCATGACTCCAGGTAAAACTGAGGCTGGCTGGGAGCTGTTTCTCTCCCAGTATCCCATTTGGCAAGCCTCAGGCACTGGAATTCAGCCCTTTATCTCTGGATTTGACTTGGCGTCCCTGCCAGCGTGGCAGTGTTGGCGGAGCTGAGAAGTCTGGATCATGGTGGCAAGTCCTGGAGTTCCAGTTTGGATATTAGAGGTGACACCTTGCACCTGGATGAGACTGGGAGGATGCTTCCTGCTCCATATCCCACCAGCATTGTAATTCCAGAAACAGAGGTGGGAAGAATAAACCACCCTGACTGCCTGGAAAGGAGTGATTCCAGTCTGATCCCTCGGGACCTAAGATCAAGGTTCAAAATGTGCAGAGCAGGGAGGGGAAAACAGTTTTGTTCCTTCTTTTTTCCATCAGTTGGACTAAAACTTAATATTTTTTTAGTGTGAGCCTGAAACTTTAGGGAATAGAAAAGTGGGCTGATGGTGGAGAAAGCCAGGCAAACTCTGGAGTTGTTTGGCTGAACTGGTTCTACCGGTCATGTAACAAAAGTGTTAATTAGAAAACTCCTAATTGGATAATCAGTTAAGAATCTGGGCTGGCTGCCAGGAAGGCGGCACTGGAAACGGGAAGGGAACGCTGGGAGGGGAGCGCTGGACTTTGCAGCGCCTCGCGGTGAACTTGGGGCCATCCCGGGAGGAGGAAGAGAAAAACTTCCATGAGCTTCCCATGCACGGGCTTATTTTTAATTGAACAGCAATATCAGTGTTATTCTGGGAAAAGTGTTTCCCTATGGGTTCGCATTCTGGACCGTTTGTGCTGGCGGAAAACCTCTGGATTTGGAAGTTGCTTTTATTTCAGGTTGCTCAACACGTCTGACCCTGAACCTTCAGCTTTTCACCCATGTCCCAACTCTGCCTTTTCCAGGGGGATGTGGAGAGCATTGTCATTTTACCTCTGAAATTGCACCTCCAGAAAGGTGTTTTTTTTTCTGGGGGAGCTTGTTTTCCTGCAGTGTGGCTCTAGGGAATCCCTCTCTGTGCTGTTGGGTGTGCCACAATCCCACGGATGGGGCTGAGTGGAAGGTTTTCCATCTTCCCTGCATCATCTCTTTGAATTTGGGCAGGTGTCCCTCTGCTAAATCCCAAAGCAAACACTGCAGAGATGGGGGTTACAGATGAGCTTTATCTAGACCCCAAAAATGCCTTTCCTTGGATCTGGCTGCTCCATTGTGCTCCAGAGCAGAGCCACACTGCAAGGAATGGGCAAAACAGGGAATGTCAGAGCCCTTGGAGTCCTACAGCCCTCTCCTTGGGGAAGCAGGGGGGATTAGCCAAGCTTTGCTCCATCTTTTCCTGCCCCTGCCCCTCCTTATCCTGGGGAATTGGGGAGCAACACTGCCCAGGAAATAATGTTGCTGGAAGCACGGAAAGGTTACGAGGATCAGGCTCGGGACATGTCTGGAGCTACTGAGATGAAGCCAGAGGGTGGGATGATAAGCAGAAAATGAAAACTGTGAACTTGGCTCCTAAATCCAAGAGGAATTGGAAAACTCTCCCCTCAACCATCACAACCTGGCACAGATTTGGAGGAACAGGTACCAGGGATGGGTCCCAGCCCTGGCTCGATGGCTTGTAGCAACCAGAGAAGGAGCATCCCAAATCATCCATGAGATTTGATGGATGGGTGCTGTAAGATGAGCTCCTAAATCCATGTTTATTTTAATGGGAATTGAACTGGGCAAACCACATCTGATGGATGTGATGGGGAGGGATTGACCCACGTTATTCCTAGGAGCAGAAGAGGTGAGATGAGCTTTTATTCCTAGTGACCCTCCAGGATCTTAGCACAGTTGGGCATGAAAATCATGGATTTGTGGGCTCTAAGTGTGATGATGCTGGAATTCTGTGATGTTTGGGATGGAAATCACTTGGAGTGATTGGTTCACAAGGTTGGTTTTTGGTGGGTGCAGGGAAATGTGGTCCATGTGCTCGTGGTAGGAAAGGTTTGGATGAAAACCACTGATAAATAATGTCAGGTTTGAGGAATTTTTAGGAGATTTTTCATGGGGTTAATTTTATCTGCTGAAATTAGGGAATAAATTGGAGTCCAAGGGAGGAAAATCAAGTGGTTTTGGTGCTGGAGGAAGCTGGTCTTGGAGCAGATCTCAGTATGAGCATCCAAGAAACTACAGGCTGTGTATCAGGGGTGGGATAATGGATTCTAAAGGATGTAAACTGGGAAAATGCAGGGGCTTTGTGGGGATTTAGTGCTGATCTGCTGAGTCCTGCTCCTGTTTGGTACCACCATAACCAGAGGAGCCGCCAGTTTAGATCTGTGGAATTGTTTCTGGAAGCATCATGTGCTGGTTTAGCTGCTGCTTTCCCTCCAAGAGGAAAAAGAAACAAAATTCCAATGGGATGGGGCAAAACCTACTACTAATGAATTGGGAAATGATGGTTGTGAACCTGGAGCTAAACTATTGCTTTTTCTCCCCCTCTCCCTCCTTCCTCTCTCTCCTTTGAAACAAACACTCCCTAAAAACTGCCACCAAACCCCTTTTCCTGCCTTTCCCAGGAGCTCTCCTCGAGTACGGAAAGTCTCCCTAAGTCACTGTGTCCCGTAAGTGGCTGGTGGGTTCCTGTGATTCCTGTTGCGCCGGGGGCTGTCTGCCTTCCCCACAGCAGCATTTCCTCTGTGCCACCACACACTGACCCCTCCCCCCAGCTCTCCCGAGGACCTCTGTCCCCAGAATGTTCCCCAAAACCAAAACCACCCCACCACACACACCACTGGCACCTGCAGTGCCAGCTTCATCCCAGTGTTTCCCACACGAAGCCCCTTGGAAAGGGAATTTTGGGCAAATTCTCTTGCACCAGTTTGGCTGAAATCAAGTAGAACCCCCCCAGGAACTCCTCCTGCTCCCCAGAATCCATCAGGGAGGGAAGGGGAACCCCTCATGCCCCTGGCAGCAGCAGGGGAGGGTCATGTCTGAGCGGTCGCTGACCTTTGCAGATGGAAGAGGAAATGCTGTTTCCTTGAAATTTGACTTCAAAAGTTCTTTGCCAGATGGGATTTCATTTGCTTCGTTTCCACCAATCATTGATTTGTTTTATTCCTATTTCTGTGTGTGGCTCTTTGGTCCTCCAATCCAATCCTGATGTTTGCCCTAATTAGAGCATTTTTCTGTCCGAAATGAGCTTTTCCCATTGTTCTTTAATTTTTAATCAATAACATCTTCCTTGTCTGTGTCCTTTTCCTGCCGGTGGGGGTGTGTTCTCTGTCTGGGATTCCCAGTGGGAAATCCACACGTGGGATATGTAGTCCATGATCAAAACCACCGACCCAGGCAGCGATGCCTCACATAAGCCCGTCCTCTGGGACAGGGTTTTTATGGAGAATTCCAACCTTTTTAGCCTTTTTAAGGAACGACTGGATGCAAATCCAGCTTACATCCCTCTGAGAATTCAGAGGGATCGCTCTCCCACAACTGTTCCAGGAGGCAGAAGGCAGGTGGGACCATTGATGGTCATGTACAGACACAGGGCACAAGGCTTTTACAATTCCACCCCATGCAGACTCATCCTGTCATTTTTTTTAATCTCCTCCAATTCCAGTGTTTTTAAGGGATGGTGGGATGCTGGGAGCTGGGTGGGATATAGGACACCAGGCTCAAAGCCCCAGTTTCCCACCCAAATTTAGGTAAGTTGTTTTATTTCCACCCATTTCTGCTCCTCCCAGCTAAGTTGAGCAGCGACATCTCTTCTCCAGTGGCGTTTTGGGACTCAGTGTCAGTCCTTGATCCCTGGATGTCACCGAGGTGTCCCCACAGTTCCCTGGAGGGTGGTGGCATCACCTCACCCACAGCACCAAGCTCACTGTCACCCAGGGCTCACGGCGCCCACAAATGTGTCCTGTATTTGTTATCTGCACCGACACTTGAGTCCTCATGGCAGGCAGAGAAAGGGACCAGGTAGCTCTGCTCCCCACCTCTGAGTAGTTCCCAACTCTGAGAAGTTCCCAGCTGCAAGTAGACCAGGTGAGGAGAAGAACTCTCCTTGGAGGTGTCTTAGGAAAACATAAACACAATTCCCTGCCCAACTGAGAGAAAGGAATTTTTTTTTCAAGTGAAATGTTTTGCTGGAATAAAAGAGTGAAAATAAATACTGATGCTGGCTCCAAGCATGGAAGGATCCTTGGGGTGGTGGGATGAGGGAAGAGCATCTCCCATTCTCCTGTCTTCACTTGGATGCGGGATTGGGATATCAATGGTCCAGGGCTTTGGTATGCTGGGTTTTCTTCAGGAATGGCATTTCCTGTCATGGCTTAGGCCAGGGACAGCTCTGGTGCAGCTGATTCTGTTTCCCAAAGCTGCTCCTCTGTAACTGGATGTGATACTTCTGGTTATGAGTGCCTCTCTGGAATCTTCCCTCCAGAAGAGCAGAGCAGCACTCACTGGGATGGGAGGAGGAGGAGATTTCCCTTTGGAGCAGGTTGGGATGGGAGGACATGTCCCAGCCACATGTTTCTGGCTGGAGGAGACCTGAAGTTTTTCCACACCTCTAATGTTCACGCTCCAGTTGAACAGGACCTGGAGGCGTTGGGAAGCTCCTGGAGTTGGAATGGCATCACTTCACTGTGGAATGGGGAGAAGATCCTTCAGGAAATGCTTTGGGATCCCTGGAGAAGGGGGTTAAAAACTGCCTGTGCTGCAATCCACAGATTGATGCAGGTCTGATCCAGGGGGACTTTGGTCATGATCTGCTCCTGCACCTGGGTACATCCCACATTCTCACCAGTGGGAATTTCTTGGAATATTCTGCTGAGACAAGTATTGCGCAGAGACCTTGGAGGGCATGAGGGGCTGTTTTGGGGACAATATTGACAGGAAACCTGGATCAAGCAGAGAGCAGGAGGCCCTGAGAGGAGCCATCAGGATTCCATGAGAGGGGACTGGAAGAGGTGTCAGAAGGAGTGGAGCATCCCTTGCAGATCCTGCTTTTTGCAGAACTTGGATTGAGGGAAACAATTCCAGAGATCGAGGAAGTTTTGGAGCACAGGGCTGGGGTGGCAGGAGCTGAGGCAGAGCAGGTCCAGCCAGGACTGGGCACTTCCCAGCCCCTTGGGACAGAGCATCGGGTTTTGGAATATTTATCCCATGCAAGGTGGGCAGGAGAGGAGAGCACTTAGCCCAGACTTTGTGAGGATTTTTGATGTGGACTACAGATATAAATGATTTTCTACCCTGCCCTTTCCCAAAAGGGAACCACCAGCCTGATCCTTCCCCTCTTTTTCCCATCCCTTAGTTTTGCTCTTGGGCCATTCCTGGCTCTCCAGTGTTTTCCTTTGCTTCCTTTCTCCTGCTCCATAGCTTTTTGCATGTGCATTTTACAGCATGATTGTACAAGTGAGCACTTTGCCAGTTTAATTCTGCATTTTCACGAGCAAAATCAGCTCCAATCGTTTGTTCTGATTTGAAAGCTTAAGAAAGTGGAGAATTGGGAATAAGGTGGGGAGGGGGTCCCGTATACAGGGGGCTTTCCAAGTCCCAGTTTGATCCTTGGCAAATGGTTGGATTGAGCCACAATTGAGGCCTGGGGGTGAGGATGCACTGAGAACCCAGAAGCAAGGTGGGGGTCCATCTATCTGTGCTCCCCTCTGCTGGCTGTGGGCCTGGGAGATCCAGCTAGAAGTGTCGGCTCTGGAGTGTTGGGGAGGAAGATTTCTGGGCAGTGCGATGCGAGGGGAAAAAATGAGCTTGGTCCTGCTCCGCTTCTGGATGATGAGCCTGGCTCTCTGGCATCATCCAAGAGCAGGGAAGAGGGTGGATGGGAAGACCCTTGTTATCTGGAGTTTATCCCAGATTGGGACCAACTGCTGCCTTTATAACACTCTTCTGCCACCCTCCTTCCTTCCCAAAACCTTTTTTAGCCAGTCCGACTCGCCCCAGAGAGGGAATTCATCAAGTCCCTGATCGCCATTGGGAAACGCTTGGCCACACTCCCAACCAAAGAGCAGAAGACCCAGCGGCTGATCTCGGAGCTGTCCCTGCTGCCGGCGCGTGCCTGGCTGCCCACCGCCGGCTTCGACCACCACGTGGTGCGCGTGCCACACACCCAGGCCGTCGTCCTCAACTCCAAGGATAAGGTACCCCTTTTGGCACTTCTGCCTCCAAAGGATGAATGTTGCCCTTGGAACAGCACTGGTTTGGGCATCAAGTGATGGAAGTACTCGGTGTGTGTGCTTGGAGCATCTTCCTACATCTCAAGGGTTGGCTGGTTGCTTCCAGGACTGGGATGGATGGGGAGAGATCATAGAATCATGGAATATCCTGAGTTGTAAAGGATCCATGATGATCACAGAGTCCAACTCCTGCCCTGCACAGGACAACCCCAAGAATCACACCATGTGCCGGAGAGCCTTGTCCAAACGCTCCTTAAGCTCTGGTGCTGTCACTTCCAGGACTGGGAGCAACGAGGTGTCACTGTGAGACCTGGTGATGTTAGTGATGGGGGGAGACCTGTGTGGGGCAACGGGGGTGGAGAGAAACATCCCTGAGAGCCTTCATCCTCTGAGCTTGCCCTGTAGCAGCCTCTGGAAGGTCCAGCCCTGTGCCCTGTTTCTTATCTACTAAAAATCCTGGATTTTTTTCCCCCCCAAAACCGCATGCCAAAAAGACAAGCACAGACCCTGGAAGGGCAGGGAACATCTTGGTGCCTCCTATAGAGGCCGTGCCCTGCTCACACTCAGTTTTTCTCCCCCAGGCTCCCTATTTAATCTATGTTGAAGTACTTGAATGTGACAATTTCGACACAGCGAATGTCCCCGCGCGGATTCCGGAGAATCGCATCCGCAGCACCCGCTCGGCCGAGAACCTGCCTGAGTGTGGGATCACCCATGAGCAGAGGACCAGCAGCTTCACCACTGTCCCCAACTATGACAATGATGATGAGGCTTGGTCTGTGGATGACATTGTGGAGCTGCAGGTGGAGGTGAGGTGCTGGGAAGGGTTTATCTATGTGCCAGGATCCCTCCAGGGCGGCAGTGCCATCCCAGCTCCTTCCTGTGATAAAAGATGGGCAGGAATCACGTTTTGGTAGCAACTCCATCCCACTTTTCCCATCCCAGCTGCCAGAGATCCACACCAACAGCTGTGACAACATCTCCCAGTTCTCTGTGGACAGCATCACCAGCCAGGAGAGTCGTGAGCCTGTGTTCATTGCTGCTGGGGATATCCGGTGAGGCTGGCATGGGTGGGCTTTGGCATGGAGGGGAGTTGGCATGGGTGGGGAGGGGTTGGTGGGGTCAGTTTGGGGATCACAGCAGCTCTGGGTGCTTGTGGTGATGCTCCTTTCGACAAAACTAAGGACTTGTACTCTCCTGCAGGCGGCGGCTGTCGGAGCAGCTGGCACACACTCCCACCTCCTTCAGGAGGGACCCCGAGGACCCTTCTGCTGTTGCCCTGAAGGAGCCCTGGCAGGAGAAAGTTAGGTAAGGCTGGGAGTGGACCTTGTACATCCCAGAAATCCAAGGAAATTGCTCCCTGATTCACCCAGTAATTAACCATGGCCTTGACTTTCGTTCCTGCTTGTCCCCAGCATGGGACACAGGGAGGCAGAGGGCAGGGAGCACAGTTGGTGCCGGAGGGGGAAAAATGCATGGCAGATTTGATGCTCCTGGGTCAGGCTTGGAGGGACTTTGCCAGGTATTTATAAGCAGCTCTTATGTCAGGAGAGTTCATCTTGGCCCAGAATAAACTCTGTTACATGTCCAATCCCCAAATGCCTCTCGAAGCAAGTGAGAGAGCTCCCAGGCTCTAGGAATTTTGGGTGGTATCATCCTTGTTGTGACACAGGGGCTGGGGAATTCAGGAATTCCTTGCTCAGGGATGGTTCGTGGCTCAGGTCAGGTTTGAAGAGGGCTGGATGTGCAGTTCTCACAGTCCCAGGCATTGCCAGAAGTTTTCCTTGCCCCAAATCCCAGATCAGGGAGCCCCTCTGGGCCGCCTCGCTGCCCATCCTTCCCTTTTCCCTGCAGGAGGATTCGGGAAGGGTCTCCCTACGGACACCTGCCCTCCTGGCGCCTCCTCTCTGTCATCGTCAAGTGTGGGGATGACCTGCGCCAGGAGCTCTTGGCCTTCCAGGTGCTCAAGCAGCTGCAGGTGAGCCAGGGTGGGGCTTCCCGGGGAGCCACAGCCATGTGAGACCACGTGGACCCTGAGGAATTCCCTGCTCTCTCCCACAGTCCATCTGGGAACAGGAGCGTGTCCCCCTCTGGATCAAGCCATACAAAATCCTCGTCATCTCCGCCGACAGTGGCATGATTGAGCCCGTGGTGAATGCTGTGTCCATCCACCAAATCAAGAAGCAATCCCTGCTCTCCCTGCTGGATTATTTCCTGCAGGAACACGGGAATTACAACACAGAATCCTTCCTGACAGCGCAGAGGAACTTTGTGCAGAGCTGTGCTGGGTACTGCCTGGTGTGCTACCTGCTGCAGGTCAAAGACAGGTGGGTCTCCACTCAAGGGGTGTCTTCTTCCAGGATTCATCACTTTGTCCCTGGATACAGCTGGGAAATCCAGGAGCAGAGACCACTACTGCTCCCAGGGGAAGGGTTAATGGGAATTTTCCCCTCTCCCACCCAGGCACAATGGCAACATCCTCCTGGATGCAGATGGACACATAATCCACATCGATTTTGGGTTCATCCTCTCCAGCTCCCCCAGGAATCTTGGCTTTGAGACCTCTGCCTTCAAGCTCACCACGGAATTTGTGGATGTGAGTGAGCAGGGAGGGGGTGAGGACCGTGGCACAGCTGGAACTGTGGCACCCAGGGTGGCACCCAGGGGGGCTGTTCTGGGGTCCCTCTCCCACCTGCCCTCCACCCACACCTGCTCTCCCTCCGTGCAGGTGATGGGGGGGCTGGATGGGGACATGTTCAACTACTACAAGATGCTGATGCTGCAGGGGCTCATTGCTGCCAGAAAGCACATGGATAAGGTCGTGCAGATTGTGGAGATCATGCAGCAAGGTAAGAGGGGGCTGAAGACCCCAAAAATGGGTTGATGCCCGGGGCATGGAGGAGAGTTTGGGGACAGGGAGGGGGTGGAGAGGCTCTGGGCAGCCCTGTTTGGGTTTGAGGAGCTCAGGGAAAGGGGTTGGGGACTCTGGATCTCACATCTGTGTGGCTGTGGGAGGGCTGAGCAGGGTGAGGGTTCCATGTGGAGGGGCAGGAAGTGATCCCCCATCACCACCTCCTTTGTCTCTGGGATTTCACAGTGTGGGGGGACGAGACGGAAGGGGGCACAAACATACCCGTGGTGATAGTTGTGCCTAGGGACGATTAAACTACACCCAAAGGAAAGGAGCGGCCGCTCCGTAGTGTGCGAACAGCCCACGCACGTGGTGTCAGGTCCGGATCATCCAGCAGGGAAAGCCCCATGC
>NW_008685605.1:0-833 GCF_000695815.1 Acanthisitta chloris | reverse complement strand
CTCTCGGGGCTGCCCTCTGTCCTCCTGCCCCTGCCACCACCCTCTCCTGCCTCCTGGCAGGCTTCCAGCTCCCCTGAGGCCCCGAGCCCTCCGGGGCTGCACTCTGTCTGCCCCCTCTGTTCCACACACCCTCTGTTCCCTCTGCCCAGGCTCACAGCTCCCGTGCTTCCATGGCTCCTCCACCATCCGGAACCTCAAGGAGCGATTCCACATGAATATGACGGAGGAGCAGCTGCAGCTGCTGATTGAGCAGATGGTGGACGGCAGCATGAGATCCATCACCACAAAGCTCTACGATGGCTTCCAGTACCTCACCAACGGCATCATGTGACAGCCACAGCCTGCGGCTCTCAACCCAGTGCTCCTCGGCTCTGCCTCCAGGAAGGAGCTCTTGGGCCTCACTGGAGGAGGCTGAGGCTCAGAATCTTCCTGGGGCTGCTTTGCCCGAGGCTCTTCCGTAAAGTGAAACAAGGACACAAAACCAGGAAAAGCAGGAGCAAACACTGGTGAAAATCAAAATGTAATGGATCATGCGGTGACAGGGAGGTAACACCAGCAAAGGGCCTGGGGGTGTGGTGTGGGGGGTGCATGTCCCTCCTTTCCTGTCAGTATTATGTCTGTCAGTGTCCTGGAACTCTCCGCACAATCCTACGAAATGTTTAAGACTGGGAGGGAACAGGCCTGGCATATGCCAGCACCACGTGAAGGCAGTGGAGCTGAACCCTGAGGCCCCTCCCTGCATGACCCCCTCCCACCCCCCAGCAGTACTCACCTCCTCCACCATTCCTCCCCCAAACTCCCCACTGTCCCACCCAGCAGCACCCCAGCATGGC
>NW_008685604.1:25661-25892 GCF_000695815.1 Acanthisitta chloris | reverse complement strand
TCCCAGGGCTGGGGATTCAGCTTCTGGCCTCATCCAGAAATCCCTGAGGGTTTCAGATCCCCACGAGGCCTCTCAATGTCTTGATCTGCTTGAATAGGCATTTTTAACGCGGCCCCGGCTGTCATCAGGGCCTGTTACAGTCACTCAACTGCAGCAACATTGTTCTCGAGGCAGCAGCTCCCGGGACACCTCCCTTATTTCCATACTGCACGGGGGATTTGGCCACTGGGT
>NW_008685604.1:21794-24912 GCF_000695815.1 Acanthisitta chloris | reverse complement strand
CTTTCTTTCCAGCGGCCTCCTCCACCCCCTGACGGGGCGAGGGGCTGTGAAAGCTCTGCTGCACTTTTGAACTTGCTGTCGGCGCGCTCAGTGGCTGCACAGGGCAGCGGCGACGGAGGGGCCGAGCCCAGCAGGGACCCGGTGCAATTGCCCAGAAGTTATTAATAGGCTGTAGAAGAATGTGATGGGCTGGGGAATGGGTGAGGTGGGGGGAGAGCAAGAGGGAGCGAAACGGGGAGGGTCAGCTAAAGGGAAAAGAAGTGATGAAGGGAGAGGCAGAAGCAATGGCATGCAGGAGAGACAAAGAGGCAAACAGGAGGGAGATGGGCACTGGGGCAGGCAAGGTCACACAAAGGCTGGAGAGTCCCCCTTGCCCTGCACCTTGTGCAGGTGTCATTTCATGGATGGCTGTGCTGGCAGAGAGGTGTCTGACTTCGGTGTCGGGGGATGGAGAGGACAGGGGGACCAGGCCTGGGGGTTCAGTCCTCATGCAAAGCATCCCTTTCCCAGGATGAAATATTGCTCAGGGTTCATGAGCCAAATTTGCCATCTAGTGGCCCTGGGGACCATTGCAAGAAGCACCCACGAGGCAGCCACAGCCACGGGAGGGCCACGGCACAAGCGCTGCTGCATCACCTTCTGCCTCAGAGGTAAAACCCAGAGTGCTCCTAGTTTTGCTTTACTCACGGGGCCCAAAAAAGCCAGTGGACCCTGGAGTGACAGTAACTGTTCTACCTGTGTTGTAGGGAGCCAACCTCAGCCACTTTGCCAGCCTCAGTGCTCTGCAGAGACAGCCCTGGCAGGTTGTGTGAGGACCTAGACCCATGACGTGGCTCAGCTCATTGCCCTAAGCATCAAGGCTTGGAAAGCAAGAGTGTGTCCTGTGGCTGTGAGACTAACTTCTTCACTGGTCCACTGTGGAGAGAGCCTGCTCCATGACAAAGCAGTGGTCTTTGAGGCTCTACATCTTCTCTTTGTTATTGCAAAGGTACTGACAAGTTTATCTAATGTTATAAAATCATAGATACATAGAATACCCCGAGCTCCATGCCATTCCCTTGGGTCCTGTCAGTGGTCCCAGAGAGCAGAGCTCAGGAGCTGCAGTCTGCACTGGGTCTCCTCTGCTCCAGCTGAACAAGCTAAGTGCCTTCAGCCACCTCTCAGACCCTTCCCCTCTAGGCCCTTTCCCAGCTCCATGTCCCTCCTTTGGACACACAGTGACTCTAACCATCCTGGCTCCTCACCTCACCATGCTCCTAGCCAGCAATTTCAGCAAGCAGAGGAGTCTCCAAATTAGATTTGGCCATTGGAGACTGCCAGAGCTGGGAAGGAACAAGGACACTGAGGACTGAGGAAGGGGTAGAGCACCCTGGGACTTTGGCCAGCACAGTCTCTTTTGGTCTGTCACCCAGGAGGATTTATGCTTATAAACAGCATTCCCTAGGCCAGAGAGATCTTTGGCCACCCTGTCTGTGGGGAGTGACTGGCAGGTAATGGGCAATGTAGTGCAGTCAGGGGAAAGAAAGCATCTCAGTGTAAGTCAGTGTCCATAGCTTTAATGCACAGCTCTCCTGAGCAAGATCACATATATCAATAAATAGGGTTAATCATAATAATTAGAGCAGCCCCAACAAACCCAGCTGGCACCAGTTTGGCTTCAGTGTTCTCTGTTGTGCCCTTGTCTGCAAGAGGTGCCAGTGCTTGACTAATGCAGAGGACACAGAAGAAGCACCATCTCCCTCCCCTCCTCAGTGGGGATCTGCTGGAGGAGATCTCCGGTTCCTCGGATGCCAGTCTGGGCAGAGTCTTCCAAGGCACCTGTGGGCTCCCACCCTGCTTCATGCCCAGCATCACGAGGCCTCAGCTGCTCCCTGCCCCATCCACTACCACATTGCCCTTGTCCAAGGAACAGGCTCACAGCTGAGTTGCTCCCCATGCAGATGCACTCGTGTGCATCACGCACCCCATGCCTGAGGGATGCCTGAGGGCAACCAGCTCTAGCACTGCTTGTGGGGTTCCTCCAGGGCAACGTAGGGCACCACAACAGGCCACGAGTCGCTGGGCCAGTATTCCAGCTTTGGCTTGAATGATGGCATCTCGTAGTTGACGTCAAAGTAGATGACCAGTGGGCAGCAGTACAGAAGGGACATGGCTATCAGTACGTGCCTGGCAAGGAAACCAAAGAGATGTGTTGGACAGGGATAACTTCATCTACTCTGTGTAGCAGTTGTGAGGCTGGAGGCAAGGGGTATGGTAATGGCAGGAAAATGCCTCAGTCCTGTGATGCACCAGGGCTGCAGGGAGTGTGGGTCTTGCAGGGTTTGTGCCTATGGGTGTCTGATGCAGCCATCCCAGTGCTTTGTGATGATGAATTTGAGTGTGCAACACTCACAGCCACACTTGGGCAGGCACTGAATTGTCTTGTCCAAGCAAATAGTTGCCTTTCAGTTTGGCTGTTAAAATACCTCCAAGAATGTTGTATTTCATGCAGTGCCCTGGGAGCAGCTGCAGCCCTTTGAGAGCCACCTGCCCACCTGTGGGACTTCTGGGACAAGTTCACTTGGCTGGTGCAGAGGAGGAAAGGGATATTGGTTGGTTATGGCCTAATCCTGGGGCTGAGGCCACGGTGAGAAACAGCATCAATAGCGATGGGAAGGGGGGAGAACGTTGGGCAGAGATGCATTTGGGAGAGCTCTCTGGTTGAGTGTCTCATCCCTGCTGCCATTTCTCCATAGCTGGGGCACTTCAGCCCCTGAAATGTTGGGGCTGGGGTTGCTGGAGCCCTTACCAGAAGCTGTGCAAGTAGGGGAAGTTGATGGCTTGCCAGAACCAACAGAACCACTTGTCACTTATCCAGCTGGTGATAGCCAGTACCCACCACATCACCATGACTGCAGCCATCCGGTGAACCCGTTTGTCATTGCACCTGGAAGACACAGCAAGGGACAGGATATGAGTGTCATGCTGGGTGGAGAGTGAGTTTTAAAGAGATCTGGTTCCTGTCTGCAAATGCAACAGGGCAAACCCCAGCAAGTTTCTTCTGGAGAGTATTCCTCAGACCACAAGAACTAGAGAAATGTGGCTCCAGAGGGAGGGTTTTGGACTTTCTTATAGTGAG
>NW_008685604.1:20050-21764 GCF_000695815.1 Acanthisitta chloris | reverse complement strand
CCTGTCTTTCTGCCCAGATCCTGGTGGGTTCTTCCAACCCCACATTAGTTCCTAAATGCCCCACAAAGGGAAAAGAGCTGCTGAGATGGTAGCTGAGGAGGAGAATCATAGAATAGTTAAGGTTGGAAAAGACCTTTATGATCAAGTCCAACTGTCAGCCCAGGACTACCACCATGTTCATCAGTAAACCACATCCTCAAGAGTCACAGCTACAGGATTTTTGAACACTTCCAGGGATGGTGACTCTACCATTGCTCTGAGCAGCCTTTTCAGAGAATATTGTCCCATGGATTATCCCCACTGTGTATGGCACCTGGGCCATGTAGCCTTCTTGTATGGCCCCAGTCTTGCCTGTTCCTCCTCTTGGTCCCTCACATGCTGCCCCATTTCTTCACAGAGCTGACAGTACATGTGGCTGATGAAGACTTGGGCTACATTCACTGTTATGGACAGAGTCACTGCCCACCTGGAGCATGGATAGACCTGCAGGTAATCCCTCAGTCCCCTCCTTACTTTTTCAGCTCCCGCCAGGTCAGGTACAGCAGGTGGAAGGCGATGCAGTTGAGCGCGTAGGCATTGAGGGTTGGTTTGACAAAAGACATCAAGGTACTGATCACGGTGGTGGTACCAGTCAGCCAGAAGAAATGCTTCCTAAAGGGAGTTGGGAGTGAGTGTCAGTGCCCCCAGGGTTCACAGGAGGGAAGGATAAGGACGGGAGAGGTCCTGCTCATTGACTGAGAGAGGAAACCTCCAACACCTCCAGTCTATGTCTATTTACACGTGGCTGACCTCAGCCTCTGTGCAGTGCTGGCAGGAAGGCTGAGTATCAGCCCCTTATTTAGTCCATGACAGAGTGGGGAGCAGAGCCCAGAAGGCAGCTCATGCACTTGCACGGTGATGCCAGAGATGAGGCAAAGGTGCTGGAAGCTCTGCACAGGAAAGGGCTGCAAGGCAGGAGGAGTCCCAGCAGCGGCAGCAGGGGCTGGAGCCGAGCAAACACGCGGATTTGGCCTGACTGAACAACAATAGGGCTCAGAGGGGCCTTTCACATGCAAATCCCTTCCCAAGTGCCTTCCCCTCTCCCCCAGCCATGTCTCCACAGTGAACTTCTGGTGACCTCCTCTTCTGCATGGAGCAGGCCCCGGCAAGGCTCCTAACTGGGCTGGCTCAGAGGGCTCCAGGCAGAATGGGACCATCCTTTGAGCAAAACCCTGCTGGATTCCCATTTCTGCTGATCTATGCTCACCCAGTATCCCCATCGTTTCTGCTGAGCTCCTCCAGCCCAGCGAGCCCTCCTGCTAACAACCCTTGAAATGAGGGGTGTAACCTGGACCAGCTCGTCCTACGGGAAACCCCATCAGCCTTCAGCACCAAGTGACAGAGGATCTGGTCCCAAAGCAAACTATAGTGACCTCAGTGCTGACCCCTTGCAGGAGAGGTGGGGGGGGATCTGTGGGTCACACATGTCAATGTCAAGGTCCCATCTCACCCCTCAGAGCCTGCACCCTGTGTCCCCCTGAGCCATACCTGGTCTTGATGCACTTGGGGAAGTAAACCTGTGGGTACCAGAAGGAGTATGCCACAGCCAGTGACCAGAGGATGGAAAGCTCATCCAAGAGTTGTCCTACGTAGCTCAGGGTCATGTGAAAGTACGTGGAGAAGACACCTGCAAGGAGTAAGGACAGCCTGTGTCACCAAAGCTTCAGCCTCACAC
>NW_008685604.1:10180-20024 GCF_000695815.1 Acanthisitta chloris | reverse complement strand
CACACTGTTCTTCAAGAGCAGGGCATGAATTTTGGTGTTAATGGAGGCCTGAATGAGTCAGTACACTCAGCACCATGGGGGTTTACTGGCCTGGGAGCTGCACATCCACAGCCAGCAGGAACTGTGAGCTGCAGGGCTTCAGAGGGATGTGGCTGCTGAGTTCCCCACTCCAGCTTGCTCATGTGCTTTGGCCACTAAGAACCTCCAGAGGTATCACAAGTGAACACTTGGGTACTCTGGTAACCTCTCTGGTCTTCCCCCAACTTGGCACCCACCTATGAGGATGAGCAGGCCAGAGACAACATACAAGGGCACCGCACGCTGCTTACAGTACTGCCGGTTCAGGAAGAGCAGGGCAGGAGCAAGGAGAAAGAAGCTCACATTGCTGATCTGAAAAACAAGAGGCATATTCAGCTTATGTGAACACTTGGGTACTCTGGTAACCTCTCTGGTCTTCCCCCAACTTGGCACCCACCTATGAGGATGAGCAGGCCAGAGACAACATACAAGGGCACCGCACGCTGCTTACAGTACTGCCGGTTCAGGAAGAGCAGGGCAGGAGCAAGGAGAAAGAAGCTCACATTGCTGATCTGAAAAACAAGAGGCATATTCAGCTTATACATTGCTGATCTGAAAAACAAGAGGCACATTCAGCTTACTGCATGATCTTGGGTAATTCCCATCCCACCATGTGCCTCGATCCCTGTGTGTGTAGAGAGGATACTGATCTCTAGTGGAAAGCATCGTGGGGAAGCAGGTATTGCTCTTGGCACAAGAGAGGGCAGAGGCATTTCTCGAGAAGTGAGGCTGGAACTGGAAGGACAGCTATTGCTGTGGCAACAGTGGCTGCAGACACCTGTGCTCTCCCTGCAGGCATCTCTAGGACCAGCAAGCAGAGGATGAGCTGGTGTGCTCTTTTTGGGTGGTGGTTTGGCTTCAGCTGCACAGTGTCTTCAAGCAACTTGCCAAACTCCTCTGTTTGCAGCCATCTCCCTCTCCTGTCAACCCAGACCTGCCAGGAGCTCCCTGGATGGCTTCTGACCCTTTCAGCCTTCCAGTGAGAGTGGCTGGGAGGGTGTCAGGAGCTCAGCCACCATAGCAAGCCACGGCTAGCAAAACATCTTTAACTGGGAGTGGGTGTGGTGGAGGGCAGCAGAACAAGCAGGACATTGGTAGGTGGGAAGAGGAAGGATTGAGGTGACATCCTGTAGTGTCATGTGTGAAGCTACCTGGCCTGCAGAGGGGAGGTGTTCTGGACACTAGTAATTACATGAAGTCATAAACCTCCTTTGAACATACCTGGCAAACGAACACAGTGAGATTATTTGCCCTGATTTCCTTCCTTTGTTGATGGACTTGGATTTGTCTGGGGAGGAGGGGATGGTGTTGGGGCTCAGCCTGTGGCTGGACTGGTTGAAGGTGTCAGTGCTTTGAGGAGCAGCAGATGCTGATGGACAAAATGTGGGAGCTGAGGATGAGCAGTGAGTGCCCAAAGCCTAGACCTGTCTACTGGGTCAGGCCCAGTCCACCCTGCAGCTACAGGGGAATGAAGTCTGAACTAATTATCCTCTGTGGGTTCTTACCCTGGCTTTTTCACCTGACTTTGCAAACTCAGTAGAGAGCCATCACCGGGAAGCATGGCCTCCCCAGGGAGAACTGTTCTTGCTTATGAAAGGTTGGGATTGTGGTGCTGCATTTACCTGCCAGACAGCAATTTGGAGCTTTGGAGCCATCTGCTAAAATGCCATTTGGCAAACCACCAGGGTGACTTTTATCTCAGCCTGACAATCCTTTTCCTTTCATCTTCCAGCTAGATGCTGACCCAGACCCCAGGCCTGGAATCTGACATCCACAGCTGGAGCCTGCCCCTCAGCAGCCCCTCCATGCACCAGGTAAACTGTAAAATCAATGCTTGGCTTGTGGTGTCCCATGGGATCTCAGTTTATGGTAACAGGGCTGCAAATCACAGGGATGTTGTCATATATCTGAAACACATCCTCTTGTATTCCAGCGGGAAACACAATTCACACTTAATGTAAGGTCTCTATTCCCTTAAACACCAGAGACTAATCTTGATTTTCACTAAGGCATCCGTGAAAGAAGTTGATGCTCCCATTAACAGCAATTCTCAGGCCGAATGTATTGGCTTTCCATAGGTGTTTGGAGCTGAATCCAGGCCTATTCCCATTCCAGCCATCAAAAAAGAAGTGCTGCTCCCACTTGCACACTTGAGGTCAAACTGTTCAGAAATGATCAAGAAACCAAACCATGTGTTAAAGTAACAACTGCATTTCGAACATTTCTCTTCCTATGAAATGATTAAAGAGGCCTTGGGAAGACCAGTGGGGATAGCAAAGAGAGGGAAAATGCTTGGAGAAAAGGCAGCAGTGTGCAAGTGCCAGCACGCACGTCGGTGTGAGGAAACGCAGGAGGCTGCGATTGCGTACGGAGAGGTCTGGATCCTGCTGCAGTGGGCATTGCAACAGTGTCATTAATTACATGATAGCAGCGTTATCACTTCATTAATTCAGGATGAGATGTGCAAGATCAGATATGAGAGGGGAGGGGTAATCAGGGGAACCGTGCCAATGGGGTCAGGAAGATAAGAGTGATACCTTGCAGAGCAGCCAAGCTCAGAGCTTAGGGGAGAGTTCCTGCGTCTGTGGGGGACATGGGGTTTTCATCACTCCCAGGATCCAAGCCCTGATTTGTAAATGCTGACTTGTGTCTTCCCTCTAGGATGTGGCAAGCTCCATCTCAAATGTGGTCAGGAGGGTTTTGCTCCCAGTACTCCCATTAGGAAGTTTTTCTGGAGTTTCTGCTCACACTGAGTCCCCCCAGCACAGCTTCTGTTTACACCTCTCTGGGTCATACTGGCTAGGAGTCACCAGCTCCCTCTGCCTGTGATGACAAGGAGATAAGAGAGTGGTGATAGGGCCAAGGTGTGATTGGACATGTGGGAGTCACTCAGCCCTGTGGTTTTCCACTGTGTGATCTCACAGCTGTGTCCCACTCCCTAAGAAGTGAGAGTTATTGCTCCAGGTGCCACAGCTGAGCCCATCTATTTGCTTCTTTCACTAGGAGAGAAGCGAGACTGGGATCAGTGACATGCCTCTAATCCTGGTGCATTAGTAGGATGATTGGGAAGACCCCAGGGATTCTGCAGCTCCAGCCTGAGTTGGAGGGAGAGACCTGCAAAGAACCTCCATCCATCCTCCATCACCTCTCCAGGATGAGATCAGTCTCTGATATGGATTGAGGCAGGAGATGCTGGTTTCAGCACAACAGTGCAATAGCAACCAAGAACTGTGCTGGTCCTTACTCCAGCCAGTAATTTTCTACAGTGAAAGGAGATTTCTGCAGGACTCATTGCAGCGAGTTTATTCACTTACAGGCCAGCAAATCAGCTTTAGCTGACAGAGGAGCCCACAGGGCCAAAGACAGAAGTGACACCTCCAAGGCTCTCCAGACCTGTGCAGCAAGTTCCTAACAGCCAGACCTGTGTAACAGAAGGTGAGGCTGTGTCGTGGCATCATGATGTCATGCCCATGCTTTGGGGCAGGAAACAGCTGTTTGGGTAGTGTTTGCAGCTTGCTGGGTTGTATTCCTGCACATGACTTTCTGGGCAGGCAAGAGAACAATATGGCATGATGCCACAGGGTTATTGAGCCTGTGTGGGGGCTGTGACACATCACACAGCCCTGACACACTGACAGTGAGGGTTTCTTGGGTGTATCTAGATAATCTGCACCTGTGGCTGAGTTTATCTCATGGATCGATGAAGAATCCAGGTGCTTTGTACATACAGCAGTGTCTCAGCTCCTGTTGCTGCACAGAGAGACTGCTGAGGATGTGGGTGTCATTACCAGCACCCTGGATCAGTTATTTCAGCAAAGAAATGAGGGGAGAAGGACAAATCCTTGACTGATGACCCTCCTGGAGCACAATACTGTTCTCCTCCAAGCAGCCAGAAGACAATAAATTTCTGGGTCACTGAGTCACTATAAATAGAGCTTTGTTGCTGAACTGCATCCAGCCATGAGCCACCATGTATTATTAGGTACTTAAAGATACTGTTTACATTCTTTTCTCATACCCTTGGTGCTTATTTCTAATAAAAAGCATCCAGCCCACGCAGACCTGAGAGAGTATGGCTGGCACAGAGCAATTCCCAGCAGCACATTGCTGCTGCTGGCATAAAGCTACCCTGCTTGAGCCCCAGGCATGAAGATGTTGAAGGGGATGCTCCATGAGGATGCCCTGCTGATTTAGTGGTCCAGAAGGCTGGGGTAGGAGCTGGCTGGATTTCCAGCTAGTCTAAAACTCTGAAAAATTGACACTGAAGTCAGTATTGATATAATTATCTCAGCGCAGGTCCATGAAGCCTAATGCAGAGAGGCAGCAATCTGAATATGGGGAGCAAATTAATGGGGAGAAGGAGAGAAGGAGATCCAGACTGTTAGGATCACATCTAGGATAATTCCCTGAGCCCCAGCTGGATCTGCAGCATGCTGGCAGCCACAGGGAAAGCTATGGATCTCAGTCTGGTCTGATTTCTGTAGTCCTCTCTTTAGGGCACATCACAAGGAGCCTCATCCTGTGAGAGAGCCCAGAGTATGAGGAGGGTTCCCTGTGCTGCTGCAGGGGGGATCCAGACTGTTAGGATCACATCTAGGATAATTCCCTGAGCCCCAGCTGGATCTGCAGCATGCTGGCAGCCACAGGGAAAGCTATGGATCTCAGTCTGGTCTGATTTCTGTAGTCCTCTCTTTAGGGCACATCACAAGGAGCCTCATCCTGTGAGAGAGCCCAGAGTATGAGGAGGGTTCCCTGTGCTGCTGCAGGGGGTGAGAGCCAGGCCAGCCAGGCGCTATGGATCTCAGTCTGGTCTGATTTCTGTAGTCCTCTCTTTAGGGCACATCACAAGGAGCCTCATCCTGTGAGAGAGCCCAGAGTATGAGGAGGGTTCCCTGTGCTGCTGCAGGGGGTGAGAGCCAGGCAGTGCCAGCCAGGCTGTGCAGACTGAGGAAGGGATCCAAGCAGTGCCAGCCAGGCTGTGGAGGCTGAGGATGAGAACCAGGCAGTGCCAATCAGGCTGTGGAGGCTGAGGATGAGAGCCAGGCAGTGCCAGCCAGGCTGTGCAGACTGAGGAAGGGATCCAGGCAGTGCCAGTCAGGCTGTGCAGACTGGTGAAGGGCTGATACCCATGTCAGTGATGCTCCTGCTCACTTTTGGTCTGGCCCTGAGCATGGTGCAACCCTTGGGGCTGTTGTCAGATGCTCAGATAACAGTAGTTTTTAGGAAGGTTTGCTCCTTTGTCACCCCTTGTTTGGACAGGAGATCACACCCCAGCCCTGATGCAGGCAGCTGTCACAGCAGGTTTAGATCTCTGCTGCTTTCTCTGTATGGGAATCACATCTCAAGACATAAGCTGCAGAATTGGTTCCCCCCACCTGCACAGGCACTCTGCTGAGCTCCATGAGCATGACAAGAAAATCAGTGCAGGGACCAAAAAAATATCTCTGCTGGGGAAGAGATGGCCAGTGTCATATAGAGAAGAACAAGGGCTAGTTCAACCACTGGAAAAAATTCTGCAGGGTTTGCTCTGCTCACATCTGTGTTCCTCAGTATTGCACTACTTTGCATCTGTGTGGAAACATAGGCATTGGAGACGTTTTCCTCTCCTGAAGGAAAGCTGTGTCTGAGTCCCACCCCATGAAAATTCATCCCAACAAGCCCAGTGCCTTGAAGGTGCTGTAGTATGGGAGGTGGCTGTGGCTAGCAGGGACCTTGATCCAGAACTTGGCACCTGGGAAAGACTTTCAGGAATAGCCACATAATTTAGGAAACTGTGCCACAAAACAACCTGGGCAGCTGAGAGTTAATGTTTTATGGGAGCTAGAGGGCTTTGGGTCCTACTGGAGATAGTTATGCATCTGGCCACACCAACTGGCATCCAGCAGAGAAATCAGACACATACAGTGCTTTTGAAGAGCTCCTGAGCCACTACTTGGTGAGATAAGGATCCTGAGACACTTTGCCAGTCTGGATCAGGATAATTCAGGATCCTTGTAAAAACAGGATCCTGAGACACTTTGCCAGTCTGGGTGTAAATCAGGATCCTTGTAAAAATGATGTCTCAGCTCCAAAGACACATTTAAAAAACGCTGCCTATGTACTAAACTAGGACATGAGGCAAATTTATCTCCCAGAAAAAATTCTGACTAAAAACTTCACTTTGAGGCTTCCTGCTCTTTGTGCAAATCAGCCTCTCTCCAGTGTTGGTGGTGACACTCCAAAACCCAGAGGTCTTTGGCACCTCCTATTGCATTTAGAATCATAGAATCATAGAATGGTTTGGCTGGAAGGGACCTGGAAGGGCAGGGACACCTTCCCCTAGCCCAGGTCTCTCCAAGCCCTGTCCAATCTGGCCTGAGATTTGAGATGCTGATGTGAGTATTGAGTGATTTCTGTACCTTATTACTTATGCCTTGCTCTGCACCTCTGACCCTTTCCAAGAGCACCAGTCAACAGGCACAACCAGCACAAAACATCCAGAGGGAAGCAGGATTTGGTCTGGACTGGCAAATCTTTCTTTGTTGACTGTCTCAATGAGCAGTGATTATACACAGCTTGAGCCCCCTCCTTTGAGACCCTGACTGGGCAATTAGAGCCACTGAGTTTTGAGGCTTGGGCTCAGGAATTATCCTGATTATAGGTAACTTATTAAAAGCAGGAAATGCTTTGCAAAAAAAAAGAGGAAGAGACATTTCCAAGAGAACAAGGGCTTCTAGTGTTAGACAGTAATTGCCAAAGTTGTAAACAAGGCCTGTGGAAGGTTGTAAATCCGCATGCCTCACACCCCTGTGAGCCTATAATTGCTCTGAGGGAGAAGGACAGGCTTGGAGAGGTCGGTTATCTCCGAGCCCTCTGCAGGCAGGTATGGATGCTCAAGTCAGGCTGCAGCCAGGGGACTGGCACTGGGTGCAGCATGGGTGATAAAGGATCACAGGGGGTGAAACTGGCTCAAGCATCAACTTTCCTCTCTCTGGAGTTCCGGATTCCCAACCTGCCTGACACGGTTCATGGATGTGTTGCCTCTCATTTTGCCACTCCTGTACATTTAGCTGGAATATATGAGCCCTGTGTGGGACTTACCCCAGTTGGCAGGAGAGCTGCAGGACTGGTATAACAGGATCTCACAGATCTAGGTGAAGAAGTGCTGCCAGAGTTTTCTCCCTGGGAATCAGCCCCACACATACCAGCAGTACCCCTGACCCTGACACGTTTTGGAAGCAAGAAAAGTCCCATGATTTACCTGAAGCTCAGAAAAGATTCCCCAGACCAGCACCCTCCAACACCAGGAATTTCAAAGGAGTGAGCAGAAGGAAAAAAGCCAAGGTTGTCCCATCCTGTCTGGTCTCCCAAGAGCAGCTCCTGGGTGCTGGGAGCCCAGCCTGCCCTCGGCCGCGCCCGCACTCACGGTGTTGTAGTACTCCGCAATCACCGCCGAGCGCTCGAAGTTGCCTTCACACCAATCCACTTCGGCACTCTGGTAGGAAAATATGCTCGGCATCCTCAGGCACCTTGCAAAAGGCAGAGGAGAGGGTCAGTGCTACACACCCAAAGGGAAGAGGAGAATCCCACTCTGCCCTCCTCGTGTGTATGTGCTCGCCCGGCACCACTCAGCTCAAGCATAGCATCTTACCCTGCTATGAAAGATTCTTCCTCTTCCCAGCAAGCATCGTATTGCAGGATATTTCCTCTCTCTCCCCACGATGCATCAGTGACAAATCACCCCAGAAAATGCTCTTGAACTCTGAGCCACCATAGTCCTGTCCATGGCGTGAACATCTCTCACTGACACTTTCCCCTTTCAGCCCAGTTCTTGTCACCCTCTCTTCTCCCTTCTCTTCACTTTCTTTATGACTCAGACCCTTCTGCCAGGAGGACTTTGCTGTGTTTTGTAGGCTGTGAACTACCTTTTGGGAGTGGACAACCCTACAGGAGTTGGTGCTCATTGGCTCTGTTGTCTTTAGTTCTTCCTCAGCGTCTTCCCAAGGGCTGGCACTAACCTTATGGGAACTCAGCCCTGGAGCACCAGGGTATTTCCAGAGTCCTGGGACAGAGAGCAAAGGCACTGGGAGGTGCCTCTTCATTTTGAATTTGATTTCACTGTGAGTGCTCCATCCTGGTTTCCCAGTGAAAGACATCAGAGTTTCACACCTCGAGTGGGTTCTCCACTGCCAGGACCCCTAGCCTGACCTCTGGTAGTGGCAGAAACCTCAGTCACAACTGGGATTTGAAAAAAAAAAATCAAACATCCTGCTTGTTTTTCTTCCCCATACTAAAGGCTTTTCTGACCTCAGTCAGAGCATCGTTTCTCAGCACTCTTTTATTCCTTTCACAGAAGCACAGGTTGGAGGGACCACATCTGGTCCAACCTCCCTGCTTAAGCACAGTCATCCTAGAGTACATGGCACATTTGCAAAAGTAAAAGTTCTGATCCTATTTGGATCAGAAGTTTTCTATTTAGCTTATTTTGTTTCAGATCCTTGAGACTTTGGAACTATTTTAGAAGCTGATAGACAAGTGTCAACCTTAGAGGTGTTTGGAAGCACCGTCCAAACCCCAGCAGAGGGGTATTTGGTGCAAAACAGCCACAAAAATTCCCTGGAGCTGAGCAGTTCAGCCCCTGGATGCAGTGTTGAACTAACCTGTCCAGTTGAGCTTCTCTAGCCCTGCAGAATGAGCAGGCACTTGGGTGACACCAAGCAGGTACCAAGGTGACACCACTTCAGTGGCATCTCTGAGCTCCAGAGGCACTGATGGAAAACAGAGCTTTGTTTCCTTTGAAAATCCTTTCAGCTTGAGTCTAATGCAGGGAAGGGAAGTTTATCTTAAAGCTACTCATCAGCTGATCATGTTCTTGAGGAGAAACAGTCAGCTCCCTCTTTACACTGGTGTAAGCTGAGCAACACCACCACATCCAGCAGTTACTGTGGGTGTGTGGTAGTATGAAGCTCCCACAGCTTCCTCTGCTGCTCTTCCCAAGAGCTTCAAAGGGAGAAAACACAAGAGTGTAACACTAATGCAAACGAGCTCTGTCCTGCTCCAACCAGATAAACAGACTTGTGGGTGAACCTCCACCATTCTTTTAAACCAGTGAGTTAACGATGCTCTCTCATTAATCCAGGCTGGCTGGCTCCCAGAGCAGGTGAGATCACAGCTACAGAAGTAGAATAAAACTGATGGCAGGCAGATTGGCTTGAGGTCTAACTCTTCATGCTCTTGGGTTTCCAAGTGCTCGTTCACACCACAGGGACTCTCTCCTCATCCCTGGTGCTTTGCATTATCCCTTTACAGCATTGTGCAGGGTGAAAAAAGAGTCAGACTCAAGATGGGAAATCCCATTTCACTGCTGAAGAGATGTCAGTTCAGAGATGGAGGAGACATGAGACAGAAGAAGAAGAAAGAAACAGAAAAGCTGAAGCAATGATGGAGTGCCCAGTGCTGCTCTCCTCCCAGCCTGGCTTACCTGTGATCCCTGGTTGGACCAGCACTGCTTCCACAAGGTGAGGTGAAGTGTTGGGAGCTCCAAGGTTTCTAGCAAAGCTGGAGCAGTAACCTGCCCTGCCGCTCTAGCTCCGAAGGAGTGCCCACAGCGTGAGCTCACCGGGAGCAGTTGCCAGCAAATCCCCTCGCTCCGTGTCTAGGGCAAGCCTTGGGATGAGACAAGAGCCATGTGCACCCTCCAGGCAAACCTGCCTGTCCCCCACAGGAAACATATTGGCTGGAGGGTTTATATCTGTGCACCCAGATGGGCAGGGGCAGAGAGGGAGGG
>NW_008685604.1:8845-10158 GCF_000695815.1 Acanthisitta chloris | reverse complement strand
GCGGGTGGAAATGCAGCCTGAAATCATCCGCGTGCCCCTGGGCAGGTTACCTGCGCAGGCGCACACACCCCATCCCAGCCCTGCTTTTCCCAGGGGAGGGACTGATCCATACAGCCTCCCTTGCAGAGATGGAGAGAAAAGAATACAGCAGTTTCCACCAAGAAGCACACAGAGATGCTGCTGTCTTGCTTCCTTGAGGTTTAAACTCAAGTTGCTTTCCAACTTATCCCAAATCGCTGTTTTAGTATAAAAATTAATGCTATTATCAAACCACACTTCTTCTAGCTGGTTTATTTTGTTACTTAGTTTAAGAACTATCCAAACATGACATTTTTGGGGTGGCTGCTTTGCAAATATTTTTCTTCTGAATTCCATTTGGGAGTTCGAGAAAACTGGCAACAATGAAACTTTACCCCCAGATCAACACTTTTTCCTCCATGTAGAGTTGGGGAAAGAAGGAATATGCTGCTTTCTTAAACATAAAATCTTATTATTTGGTCAGTGTTTCCTGTTGGAGGGGGGAAGATATCACACATCATGGGGCAGGGTAAGAGTATGATCCATGGTATCCATGTGATTCCTGAAGAGAAGGGATCAAACAGCAGCCTTTTCCCTGGAGACAGGCTCTTTGGAGAGCTTAGCAATTTATTTTGCTACTTCTATGAAAAGGAGCATCCCTGGGAGACGTGAGCTGTGCAACACCTCCTGGAGATGCCAGGGCTTACAAAAGCCTCACAAATCCACAGGAATTTGGAAATGAAAGGATAATTAACCACCAAAACAGCTTATGTTACACCACGTTGGAGCCTCTATTATGTGGAACTAAGTCCAGGCTGGGTGTCCTTCTAGACAGACTTGGAGCAGAAGATCTGAGGGGATCCCAGAGAGCTGCTCTCATCCTGGGTGGCTGCACTGCTTGAAGGAGTCTGGAGTGATTTGCCTCTTATTCACTGCTAACTCCCGAATGGACTGAGCAAGTTGGAGACTTGAGTTTGCAGGCTGAAAGAAGCTTTCCAGTTTCCCTGAGAATCTCAGTGAGAAAGAGGTGGTGACTTGCCCATCCCACTGGGAAGGGAGACACAGTGTCAGCAGGGAAGGTGGCACAGATGGATTTGAGAATGAGAGCTATCGTTGGCCACACATGTGATGCCTGACCTATATGAAGATCTTGGAAAAGGAGTTTTCCCACCCCAAAACTTTGGGTGTTCTTAGTGTGAGCAAAGCATCCAGGCATTCCCTGATACATCCTGTGCCACACAGTGAACAAATAACTGGAGAGGATGTCATGAATCCACATCTTCCCTGATTCATCA
>NW_008685604.1:0-8790 GCF_000695815.1 Acanthisitta chloris | reverse complement strand
ATCCTGCTAATGGCTCTATTCTCCTGCCTGTGGTTGGAAGATGGGATGCTGAGAATGCTGAAGATGCTGATTAAGGGAGTGGGCAAGGGACAGGGAGGTGCCCAGGAAGTACAGGGTGAAGCTTTCTGGGCCACATGTGAGAGTTGCACAGTGAGACTCCCCTGTGCTGGGCACTGGTGAGGCACCTCCAATCCTGGGTTCAGTTCTGAGCCCCTCATGACAACGAAGACACTGAGTGTCTGGAGTGTGTCCAGGGAAGGGAACTGAGCTGGGGAGTGGTCTAGAGCACAAGTCTGATAAGAAACAGCCGAGGGAGCTGGAGGGGCTCAGCCTGGAGAAAAGGAAGCTCAGGGGGGACCTTCTAGCTCTCTGCAACTCCCTGACAGGAGGTTGGAGCCAGGTGGAGTCGGTGTCTTCTCCCGGATAACAAGGGACAAGATGAGAGGAAATGGCCTCAAGTTGCTCCAGGGGAGGTTTACATTCTTCACAGAAATGGTTGTAAAGCATTGACACAGGCTGCCCAGGGCAGTGGTGGAGTCACCATCCCTGGAAGCACTCAAAAAACATGTGGCTGTGGCCCTTGAGGACAAGATTTAGTGATGATGGTGGTGGTGCTGGGTTGATGGTTGGACCTGATCTTAAAGGTCTTTTCCAATTTTAATGCCTCTGTGATTCTGATCCACCCTGTATTTAAAACTTCCTTCTCTCAAAGCTTCATCCAAAGTCCTCACCCCCTTCCTTGTGAAGGCTTGCAGCCTTCTCTCCACCTTTCTTCTAACACATGTGACATCTCAGCTCACTTGTCACTGTGAAAACCAGTAACAAGTGGCATTCCTCAAGGTTTGGTGCTGTCCTGTCCCCTTAACTGCTCCCATTCCCTGGGACTTATGCCATCCTGCAAGACCCCACATCCCAGGCAATGTCCCAGGCTTTTTGATACAGGACATGCTTTAATCTGGAGAGCTTTATCCTGGCTCATCTGCCTCTCTGTCCTCCCTTGGGCAGGCAGCAGGATCTGAGGGTCTTACTGGGACAGCTGGGAGCAGGCAGTGGAGTCATAGAATCATAGAACCACAGAACAGTTTGGGTTAGGACCTTAAAGCCCATCTTGTTTCAAACCCCTGCCATGGGCAGGAACACATTAAACCAGGTTGCTCCAAGTCTCATCCAGCCTGAGGGAAGGAACAGGGGATTCCTCAGGAGCTGAGCCAGCAGCCTCGGGGCCCAACTGGCATTTTTATAGCTCTGTGCTCACAAGCCATGGTGGGGAGGTGCCACCAAAACAGGGAGATGGGACTGTGGCAGGCAAGTTTGGCAGAATCCTGTTGCTTAACTTGAAGCTGGTCCTCCCTGCCACATCCTGTGGCACCTTGGATGGAGGTTCCCACCTGAACTGCTGATGGAAAGAAATATTTATTTCAAATCCATTTGGAGCAGCTGTGGTTCAGAGGCACGTGTGTTTGTTTACTGCCTTGGCTGATGTGGGGCTGTGACTGTAGGCAGAGGGGCAGCAACAGCCAGGGCAGGGAGGATGAGATGGGAGTGCTGGCATCCCACATTCCCACTGCTGTTTGTTCAGCACGTGTGAGTCAGAGCCCTGGGGAGGAAGGAGACAAATGACTTCGCCCCATTCTCACAGTGAGGCAGTGGGTGAGCTGGGAGGGCAAACCAGGCATTTTGGCTCTGCTGCATCACTCAGTCCTTGCCCAGGAAGGACCTGAGCCACGTGGACAGGCTCCATCCCACTGCCAGCTCCTTTGCTTTTGGTACATGACTTCAGCTCCAGGGCTCCAATTTCATACTTCCAGGTCTAAAAACACAGGCAGGTGACCTGAGAGCCTTGCTAATGCTGAGCAGTTAGATAATTCCTCTCATTCATGGCTCCACAGGGCAGAAATCATGTCCTCTGCTTGGTTTGGAAGCTGTTTAGCAAATCCTGGTCTGGAAGAAATAACAACAGCAGCAGGAGATGTGCTAATGCTGCATGTGCTTTGCACAGCCAAATGGAAGCATTTGTCTCCATCGCTGCTGCAGAGCCCTCCCGGGAGCAATGTACCCAGTCTTGTTCACATCTGCAGAGCTGTAAATATCTGTGTTTCCTCACCAGGTAGGGCAGGGGCTCCAGGCAACCAAAAACCAGCAGCAGCAGTAGCAGCAAAGCCAGATGCACCCCACGCGAGGTGTGGCTTTGAAGCCTCAAGTGCTTGAAACACCTGCTCTTTACAACACCATGTCCCTGGTCCTTGTGCAAGTCAGCCTCCACAGGAGCAGAGCACAAGCCTTGTCAGGCCCTAGAGGGTTGGTCTCAGGGTCCAGGAGAAATTCCCCACCAATCCATCATCATTGAGCAATCTCCCAAGCACTCGATTATCTTTGCTGTGGGCAGGATTCCATACCAGGCAACTCAAGAGGCTTTGTCAATCTGACCACCCTGTGCTTGTTTTGAAACACAGACAGGTTTAAAGCAAATGCCATAATTGCTAATGGTGACAGCAATAACAGGAATAATTAAAGGACATTCTCCCAGTGCTGTCATCTGTCACATGTGCCTCCAGCACAGTGGTGTGTGTGCACAGAGGCTTTGGCTTGTGTAACTAGGTGGCAGCTGC
This sequence comes from Acanthisitta chloris, assembly GCF_000695815.1. Taxonomy (NCBI): domain Eukaryota; kingdom Metazoa; phylum Chordata; class Aves; order Passeriformes; family Acanthisittidae; genus Acanthisitta; species Acanthisitta chloris. The sequence continues at coordinate 6,181 of NW_008685604.1, read as the reverse complement.
TGCTTGTGCAGGGGCTGAGCAGAGACTTTTCTCCTTCTCTCTTTCTTGTAGATGAAAATATGATCTATCTAAATGAGGTGGGGGGAAAAAATCATCTTATTCTTGGCCCTGCTGTAACAGCACAGCCAGGGATGCTTCAACCATAGACATAGCAAGTTCTGCCTGGAGTCCTGGAAGGTTTTGGAGCTGCAGAGCAGGAGAGCACCTCTAGTCAAACCAAACCCCTGCACCTGGCAACTTGTCACCCTTTCTTATTCCATAGAATCCTGCATACATTTATCTCAAACTTTTAAAGGTTATTTTTGTGGTCATGTTCCATGGAAACAAGATCCTGTATAATTAGATGCTGGCTGAAAACCTCCTCTTAGAATCAGAGAGTCACAGGAAGGTTTGGGGTGGAAGTTAAAGCAAAGCTCATCTCATTCCACCCCCTGCCTTGGGCAGGGGCACTTTCCACTAACCCAGGTTGCTCCAAGCCCCATCCAACCTGGAACACTTCCAGGGATGTGGCATTTGTAGGAACCTTGACTCTGCAGAGAGATGTGAAAATGGAAAGAGGATGAACAGAAAGTTCCTGTTTGCTTGGGCTGAGCCTGCAGCTTTCCATCACAGCTGGCAGGGACTTGGCAGCACCTTGCAGCCAGGTAGATGTGTTATCTCACACTGCAATCCTCTCCAGCGTGGCGCAAAGCTTTGGCAGGAGACCCCAATGGTTTGTGCAAGTTCTGTGACAAGACTTAATAGCAGAGACTGCAACAGGCCCTGGGAAACAGAGACTTCTTCATCCAGGGCTGTTCCAGAGTACTCAAGGGGGAAACCTCCAGCCCCTTTGTACTCTCTGCTCCCCGCTGGGCAGAGAGCAGGAGCTGCTGCCTCTGCTTCAGGAAGGGGAATTAGTGCCTTCCTAATCTCCTAAGAAAGCAGATCACAGGTTTGTCTTCTGCTCCATCTTCTGGTGGTCGATGGCTTAATACTTCCTTAGCTGCAGGTCCTGGACTGTCATATTTAACCAGACAGGATAGGTCAATCCTGCACTCGTTTATCTCAGACTTTTCAAGGCTATTTTTGTGGTCATATTCTATGGCATCAAGGTCCCATTTGTTTAGGTGCTGGCTGAAAAAGTACCTCCTCTTAGAATCACAGAGTCACAGAATAGTTTGGGTCGGAAGGACCTTAAAGGTCATCTCATTCCACCCCCTGCCATGGGCAGGGACACATTCCACTAGCCCAGGTTTCTCCAAGCCTCATCCAACCTGGCCTGGAACACTCCCAGGGATGGAGCAGCCACAGCTTCTCTGGGCAACCTGTGCCAGTGCTTTGCCACCTTCACATGGACGAATTTCTTCCCAATATCCCATCTAACTCTGCCCTCTGGCAGTGTAAAACCATTGACCTTCTTGCCTACCTGCTGCTTCATGGCTGTGTTGGTGCCCTCCAGCTGGGTCACTTTTGGAGAGGGAAATCACCCGTAGTTTTTCCCTGCTCCCACCCCCCAGGCCCCTTCAATGACTCTCCCTGCCACCTTCCCATCTCATGTGCTCATTCCCAGTGCACATCCCTGTGCCTTGTGTAGCTTCCCATCTCTGTTCAAAGAAGCACATCCCATCCCAGATGCTTTAAACCTCTGATTCCCTGCAAAAACAGAGAGGCTGATATTTGACACAGTCTCTCTTTTGAAAACAGAAATTTGGTGTGAGTGCCTTGAGGGCAGACAGAGGGGTTGTTATAACAAGGACAGAATGACATTTAGAAGAGCCACTAAAAAAACCTCTTAGGAGAGTTTATCATCTGAAATAGCAATAAGGGCACAGAGATGCCTCCAGAGCAGATCTGGCAGGAATGTCCCACCAAATCCATCCTTGATTTGGTGCCTGGGCTCTAAGACCACAAGGAACACCCTCTCCATCCTCCTACACCCACTGCCTGGCACAAACCTCCCTCCCACATCCACAAGCAGATGAGATCCCCTTGTAGCAGTGCATCCCTTGTGATTCCAGCTCAACTCCAGCTAAGAACAAGCAACACCTGTGTCCTGCAAGCTACAAACAACCTCTGTCCATTTGCCTGTGCCTGAGCCACTAGTGGCCTGAGCACAGCTGCCTGCACAATAAAACATGTCTGTGTCAAGATCACATCCCTGTCCTGCAGATCTTGCTCTTGGTGTCCTTAATGCAGGGCTGGATGCATCCCTGAAGGTGTTTCTCTCTCACTGTAGGAAGTTCCTGATGCCATTTGCAGGGTTGTGCCGTGTCCTTAATGCAGGGCTGGATGCATCTCTGAAGGTGTTTCCCTCTCACTGTAGGAAGCTCCTGATGCCATTTGCAGGGTTGTGCTAGTGCTGATCTATTGACAAGTGTGTACTCTTCACCCAGGGCTTTCCCAGGGACACTGGGAGTCACCAAACATGGAATCACAGAATTGGTTAGGTTGGAAAAGCCCTCAAAGATCATCAAATCCAAACATTCCTCCAGCACTGCCAAGGTCACTACTAGATCTTATCCCCAAGTGCCACATCCACTCCTTTTTTGAACACTTCCAGGGATGGTGACTCCACCATGTCCCTGTGCAGCCTGTGCCAGTGCCTGACAACACTTTCTGGGAAGGAATTTTTCCTAATATGCACTTAAAACCTCCCCTGGCACAACTTGATAGGCAGCTGGGCCAAACTGTGGGGAGGAGACGTTTGGGGAGGCACACTGAGCATCCATCCCTTCCCACACCATCCCTCACCTGCAGAGTAAATAACTTCCCATTTCTTGACTATGTTGTTCACTCTTCTAATTCCTGCCTTTCCCTGGAGGGACTAGAACCCATCTCTAACTAATAAAACCAACTAATCCTGAGTGTTTCAGAGTCTTCAGGCAACTCAGAGGCAAAGCTGAAGGGCCCAAAATAACCCCAGGCTGGTGCAATTCACTCAATTTCCTGCTTGCATCAGGACTGAGTTTGGCTCTAAAACAGCTCTGGGGTGTCAAATCAGCCCTGCCTGTCTCTGGCCGACTCAGCCATCCCTTCCCATCCCATCTCCAAAGGGAAGAGAGGTGGGAGGGGCCGTTGTGTGGCTGCATCTTGGCTGTGTGAGGCTGGAGCATGTGCCACTGGCACAGGATGCAGGAGGAACCTGCAGGGCTCTCCCGTGCTCTGGGACAGTGTGGAGCTGTTTCCCAAGCCCAGCTGGACCCTGAGCAGCATTCACCTGCCAGGGTTTCTCCCACACCCTTGGAGGGAGGGCTAAAGGGTTGCACAAGGCCAGTGGCAGAGGAGGAGGCTGCTCTGGGATCTCAGCCTCCAGGCTAGGTCCTTGCCTGTCTTCCCTGTTGCTGAAACTGGAGAACTGGAATGGGGACTGGGAGAGGGAGCTATCCCTCCCACAGTGTGCCTCTCCCCGTGCATCTGTTGGACTATACCAGAAAAAAGTTTTTCCCTGTGAGGGTGGTGAGACACTGGCACAGGTTGCCCAGGGAGGCTGTGACTGCCCCAACCCTGGCAGTGTTCATTCCAGGTTGGATGAGCCTTGAACAACCTGCTCTGGTGGGAGGTGTCCCTGCCCAGGGCAGGGGGTTGGGGCTGGATCATCTCTAAGCTCCATTCCAACCCCTAATATTCTGTGATTCTATTTCCCAAAGAGCAGTTTCCCAAATGCTATTTTCATGTCCTGAGATCTCATTGCAAGGCAGTGAGCTGAGTACAGCAGTTCCCTCATGCTCTGGAATCGTGAAGATGATGAGGAAAAACTCCAGTTTGTCCAGGGATGCTTTTATTGTGATATTTCTCCTGCAGAAAAACCAGAATATTAGCATAAACTTTGCAAATTAGGGGCAAGTGCAGCTCTGACTGAGCATCACAACAAACCAAGAAATCCAGATTTTTCCCACATGATCACAGAAATTCTCCAGACAAGACAAATTGCACAGGGACAGGATTTTTAAGCCTGGAAGCAGGAAGTTTTGCAGCACTGGAGCTGGAAGGTAATGAGGTATGTAAGCCTGGACCAGAGAAGGAAAAGACCTCAGGCTTCACTCACCCATGGCCTTGCTGGACAGAAAGGTCATTAGCTGTCTGAGACCTGATACAGTCAAAGCACAATCCAGGGGACAGGAAAGTGTGCAGGGCCAGGACAAGACCTTGATGATATTCCAAGGAGGAGTTGGGTTTTACATAAAACACCCACCCACAGTAGCAGGTGGATATTGTGATAAAACATGTGGGTTGGAGATACAAACCAAAAAGGGGTGGTGTTTGAGAACCCTACACACAAACCTCATTCCTGTTTGCTTGACTCTGTCATAATCCTTCTCAGCTGAAGTGTCCACCACAGTTCTTAGGGGGGTTAAGGGGTGTTCATGGGGGTTTCTGGAGGTGTCCATCCCAGCAGATGCAGTGTTGGTTAACCTTACCATCAGGGTTGCAGCTTGGGTTTGAGGCACCTGAAGTCCATTTCCCAACTGTTGTAAGCTCTTTGGGACAGGTGGTTTCTCCGTGGTCTCTCTGGGTATTGGTTCCTTTACAGGTGATCCAAAGTCCTGTGTTAGTGCAAAGCAGTAATAGCCATGATGGCTGTTCCTGATGTTATTGCTTGGTCCAGCTGAGCTGGGAGACATTGCAGAGTTGGTAAAATCAGGAATTAATTTTTACCAAGCCTTGCAGACAGCCTGGAGGGTGCTGGAGCAGCTGGAGGGGATAAATCCTTGTGCAGGGTGAGGTGGGGACAGTGCCTGCCTGGCCAGAGTCAGCCTTGTCTCCCCAAATCCTACCCCAGCTACGTCCTTGCTGTCTCTCTCCTCTCCCTGAGGCTCTAGCTGGACCTATTCCCACCCTCTGTTTCCAAGGAGCTATGATGCTAAATGTTCTGCTGGGAGAAACTGAGTGCTGGCTCTGTACAGGGTGATGGTGGATCAATATCTTCCCTGCTACATGGCTCAGCTTCCCTATCAGCAAGATCAGATAGGGATCTGCAAGGTGCCTCCAGACCTGCTTTGAGATAAGGGCTGAGTGTTGTTTTATGGTTACACAGCATAAAGATGCCAGAACCCACTGCTAATTGGTTCAGGGCAAAGCTAATTACTGCAGGGAAGAGATAGTGGCTGAACATGGTTCAATGTGTGCCCAGCTGGCCAAGAAGGCCAATGGCATCCTGGCCTGGATGAGGAACAGTTTGGTCAGCAGGACCAGGAGGTGATTCTGCCCCTGCACTCGGTGCTGGTGAGGCCACACCTTGAATCCTGTGCTCAGCTCTGGGCCCCTCAGCTCAGGAGGGACATTGAGGGGCTGGAGCAGGTCCAGAGAAGAGCAACGAGGCTGGGGAAGGGACTGGAGCACAAGTGCCATGAGGAGAGGCTGAGGGAGCTGGGGGTGTTCAGCCTGGAGAAGAGGAGGCTCAGGGGAGACCTTATCACACCAACAGAGTGCACAGGTGACCCAGAAGGCCAATGGCATCTTGGCCCGTATCAAGAACAGTGTGGCCAGCTGGACAAGGGAACCCTTGTATTCAGCATTGGTGAGGCCACACCTCGAGTACTGTGTTCAGTTTTGGGCCTCTCAGAGTTGCCCAAGGAGGTGGTGGATTCACCATCCCTGGAGGTTTTCAAGATGAGACTGGATGTGGCACTTAGTGCCATGGTGTGGTAACCACAGTAGGGTTGGACTCGATGATCCTGGAGGTCTCTTCCAACCGGATTGATTGTATGATTCTGTGTTCGCCCTACTCCCCCTTTCTCCCCGGGATCCCCCCGGGCCCCATGGCCGGGCTGAGGTTGCCATCTGCCGGCACCGGCTCCGCCGAGCAGCGGGAGATGGGGAGAGGGACCGAGGGGATCGGGGTCCGGGGAGAATAGGGATGGGGGATAGGAGGAGAGGGGACTCGGGGTACGAGGAGAAGCGGAGCATCTGGGTACAGGAGGAGAGAGAGGACCCAGGGTACTCCGAGAGTTTTAGTTCCCTGATTTCCATCAGAGAAACTCAAAAACACAGTTTATGGGGGCTGGAGTTAAACGAGCCTGAAGGTCCCTTCCAAGCCAAAACTTTCTGTGGCTACCAGGGCCTGTGTGAACCTTGTTTGCCTCCTCCTTGGGGGTTGTCAGGGTGCACATGGGCACTGGTTTTTGATATCCCATTATTGACTTGTAAACCTTCAGTGAAATTGCCTCCTCCAGTCACAGAGATTGCTGGACAACTCCAAACT
>NW_008685603.1:55903-98496 GCF_000695815.1 Acanthisitta chloris | reverse complement strand
CCAACCTGGCTGATTCTGTGATTCTGTCAGGTCTCCAACCAGGATAGATGTGCACAGAGTGCTGTGTCTTTATGAAAAGGTAAAAGGCAGAAGTTGAAGGGTTGCAAGGGCAAACACCAAGCAGATTCAAATCCAGCATCCCAAATCACTAAGCCAGAGGATGTGATATCAGTGAAACGTGTCTCTCAGCACAGGGAGCATTAATTCTCTCATTAATTATCCTCCTCACCACTGCTGGCTAGTCCTTAAGACACCTTGTCCCAGATAAGCGGGGAAGAAATAGCTGAGATGTGCAGATACTCCACCTTGGAAGTGATTCCACTTGGAAAGTGACAAACCTTTCCATCCCCCATTCATTTCAACAAAAATACAGCTATGAATTTTTTAATACATTTATTAGAGGAGAATGTTTTTTCAGAGATCTATTCTCTTCCCTCATCACCACCATGAAAACTACCCAGTTTGTGGTCATTTGTCTAAATTCAAAATATAGGATTTTCTCTTCTTTCACAGAATCATAGAATCAACCGGGTTGGAAGAGACCTCAAAGATCATCAAGTCCAACCTCACTGTTGTTACTAGACCATGGCACTAAGTGCCACATCTAGTCTCATCTTGAAAACCTCCACCACCTCCCTGGGTAGCCCATTCCAATGCCTGATTACTTTCTCCATAAAAAAAATCTCTTCCTAATATCCAACCTAAACCTCCCCTGGCAGAGCTTGAGTCTGTGCCCTCTTGTCCTCCTGCTGGTTGCCTGGGAGAAGAGACCAACCCCCACCTGACTCCAACCTCCTTTCAGGGAGTTGTAGAGGGTGATAAGGTCTCCCCTGAGCCTCCTCTTCTCCAGGCTAAACACCCCCAGTTCCCTCAGCCTCTCCTCAAAGCACTTGTGCTTGAGTCCCTTCACCAGCCTCGTTGCTCTTCTCTGGACTCACTCCAGCTCCCTGTTCTACACATTTCTGAGGAAAGTGTGCTTCAGTGAATAAAAATCCAACTTTTCGCTGAGGGGAAAAAAGTTCAGCAGAAATTTATAGCCAGTCTTTCAGGCAGTATTTTAAATTTTCAAAGGAAGGAGAAGAAATGTTATTCAGCCCTTGAACTGAGCACTCAGAGCTCTGAGTGAGAATCCCACTGCTCCAGGTGAGCTACTTCTTTATTCTCCTAAACCAGTGAGTCAAACAATCACAAATTTTAAACAAACAGAGAAAAATCCTATGGCATTGCCATGCCTATTGTGAACTGGGGAAAAATAGCAATTTCTATACTGGTCCCAGCAACACTTCCAGAGCATTTTCTTGAAGGATGGCTGACTTAATCTGCTTGTTTCTTTCTTCTCTATTTTAAGTGCTGTCACTGTTCCTGTTTTTATTGTGAGTTATTGTTCCTTAACCTCCACAACTTCCATACAACAAATCTTTCTCTTGAAATGTATTTTGCGTCTCTAATTAGCATCATTTGCAAATAGCTTGTTTGTTTGTAGAAGTTTATTGCCTTACAAGAAGTCGATGGAGATTAGAATGATTTCTTGTAAAAATAATTTCCCTTTGCACTTTCCACTCCACCTTTTCAACAAAGCAGCAACACATTGTTCTGTATCTGCATATGGTTGACATGGGGTTTTTAAGTTTGGCCACACTCATCATTATTAGCAAAACTCGGTTGGCTTCCTCATTACACACTAATATTTCAATAGTGAGGAGAGTTGATCTACCCAGCTCTGACTCAGACTTTTCTATTAATGAGCAAACTGCCTGTAGCCAGAATAGTGGCAAAACTCCCATTAGTATAGCAGGAAACAGATAAATGTTATCATCACTCTATCTCAGTTTCTCATCTGTGACAGAGAAAAAGCAGTGTAAAGTTTTGGCTAACCTTTGTCTTGCATACAGAGGCAGCGTTTGTCTTTTAGTACGTGCAATATCAAATAAGAATTTGTAAAGTGGTAACAGCAGGAAAATTAAAAGTGTCTCTAAGGAAAGTCAAAGCAAAAAAATGTATTTTTGTTACTGTTACTAGTTGATACAAAAGTCTGAGAGCCACCTGGATACCCATGATCAAAGATCTACTGCTTGGCAGGAAAAGATTGGGGTTTGATTCAAGGTTTTGCCTTGGCACTTTTAGTCTGACTTACAACAAGACAGACATGATTGTGCTGGAGTTTGTTCCTGTCTCCTCTGTGTAACTCCTAGATGTGTTAAGCAATTTCTACCAAACTTCTGAATCAGGTGCAAATCTCCATTCCCTCTAGATTCACAGACAGGCAGAGGCACAAAAGTAAAGAATTACTGGTAGCTCAGCCAGTAGGAGAGACCAGGAATGTCTTATGGGACAGTACATAAGGAATGAGGCTCTTTTAATTCTGCTGTTGATAGATTGTTTGTTAAACCCTCCTTGCTGCTGCTGTTAACTTTTCCTCCCCCACATATGCCTGTTTTTAATGCAGATTTTCATTTTTCAGGAAGAAAATGTGAAAATTGTCCTCATGAACCCAAATATTGCTTCAGTGCAGACCAATGAGACTGGCTTAAAGCAGGCTGATGCTGTCTACTTCCTCCCCATCACTCCGCAGTTTGTTGTAGAGGTCATCAAGGCAGAGCGTCCCGACGGATTAATTCTGGGCATGGGTGGCCAGACTGCTCTCAACTGTGGTGAGTGGGGTACAGGTGCCTTGGCACTCAATGCGAGCAGGCTCAGGGGTCTCACCAGGTAACAAAGGACAGGACCAGAGAAAGTGGCCTCCAGGTGCATCATACGTTGCCTGGGTTACTGAGGGATGCAGGCAGAACTACTGACAGTGGGGGAGAGAGTCATTGCTAAGCTGTGAACAGAACATCTAATTGCTGGGTTTGATAATTAAAAGTAATTCATATGTCCTGCTTTTCACTTTAAATCTTAGTTATCATGGTCGCATTGGGGATGTTCAGACCACTTTGAGGCAGAGATCAAAAGGAAAATTCCCTTCATTTAGCTTCTTGCAGCAGTATGTGTCTGTGCTGCTTTGCTCTGTGTTGCAGATGATGGCCAAGCAGTAACTGTACTAATATCCCAGATTTCGACAGGAAGTTTCATGTTATGGTTCTGAGTTCTAATACTGACAAAGAACAATTAAATTACCTGTTGGTGAGGCCAGACAAGTTGTCAGCTATCAGACATCTTGTTGAATACTTTCTTCTTTCTAAATTTTCTAAATTCTTCTCTGTGAGGGTGCTGAGGCACTGGTACAGGTTACCTAGAGAATTTATAGGTGTCCCATCCCTGGAAGTGTTCAAGGCCAGTTTGGATGGGGCATTAAGCAGCCTGGTCGAGTGGAAGGTGTCCCTACTCATAGCAGGGGGTGGAATGAGATCATCTTTAAGGTCCTTCCAAACCACTCTGTGATTCTATAGTTCTACAATTCTTCATTGAATATCAATCCTCAAAACTGTGTCTTTGTTTTCTCTGCAGGAGTGGAACTCTTCAAGCAAGGAGTCCTGCAGCAGTATGGTGTGAAGGTCCTAGGTACATCAGTTGAATCCATCATGGCTACAGAGGATAGAAAGCTTTTTTCCGATAAACTGACTGAGCTAAATGAAAAGATTGCTCCTAGCTTTGCAGTGGAATCGGTAAATCAGATCATTTTCAAGATAAAATTACTGTTGCCCATTTGAGTTACTTTATAAATACTTCTAGTTCTGTTGAGTGAAAGCTGAATGCAACTGTAGATACTGTAGTGCGTACACTTATATCAGCACTCCTCAGTGACTGATGTTGGGTCACCATGTTTTAAAATGAGTGAAAATGCAATTAAGCACTTGGAAAGTCTAAGCTAATTTACCTATTGACAAGAAAAGTAAATTAGGTGACTCCTTTGCTGCAGCACAAGTGTATGTAAGATGTCCAGGGGGTACTTTTCTTTTTGTAAATCTTGCACAAGTCGTTTAGACTTTGATGTTCAGATCATCCAAATCAGCAGTACTGAAATCTGTCTTGGGGACATGTGTGTGAAAACAAAAAATTGGTTCAGTGGAAAGTCTGTTTGAGTTTGGAGAAAACAAGTCTTAAACCAGGATGTCTGTTGGAGGAGTAATTTTGTGCTAAAGTCTCTGAAGACAGACCAGGTAAGGACATTGTCCATGGAAAGTCAGCAAGGAAGTCCACACATAGCTGAGGACAGGAATCACCTCCTTGAGTGCATGTTCCAGTTTTCTGCTGTTTGGCAGAACAAAGCAATATTGCAAAGCCAACTTTTATTATTTTCATTCTATCTTCAGACAGCTTAGTGTCTTACTTGATGGGATTTCCAGTTAGCTGTGTAACCGGAGTTGAAGACTTTATTCGTCTGAATGGTTATCTATGTCTGAAATGTAATTCCCCTCTCCTTTAAGATTGAAGATGCTCTGAAGGCAGCTGAAAAGATTCGCTACCCAGTGATGATACGCTCTGCCTATGCCCTTGGTGGTCTGGGATCAGGAATATGTTCTGATAAGGAAAGTTTGCTGGACCTTGGTACAAAGGTATGCCTGGAATTGCAAGCTCTGGGAATAGAACTGAACATCTGATTTTCTTAGACACTCTTCTGATAGTCACAGGCGCTGGAATTAGACATATCCTACCTTTCATCTTATCTGTAAGGTGTCCTGATTCCTTCCACTGCCCTCTTTTCATAACTCCTGCTGACCTGGTTGATGAAAATGGCTGAATGACAGATCTGTTAAATTCATGACAAGACATGACTTGAGCAAGTTTTTCAGCAGTTTTCATCTGAGAAGAAACATATTGGACTATATTCATCTACTTTCATGAGTAAATGGCACATGAACAGTGTCAAGGAAGTTGTAACATTTGAAACACTAAGTGATAATGTGGTCTCAGGGACAGAAGGGCTGGGAGGCTTAGACCTCTGCTGTGTTTCTGTCTCAAGATGGTATTTTTGCTAGGTTGAAAGCTCATGTAGAGATTTAACAGGATGACACTTCATAATTTGTCACATGCCAGCTGTCTCTGGCTATGAAGACAACTCTTTTTCTGTATGAAATCTGGGATTGTGCTTCAAGAATTTGATGTGAAAAGTAAACAGATAATTGGGGAAAACAAATCAAAGTCTTTTTTTCCTTGGCAAAAATGCAGAATTTCAGGAAAAAAAATTGTAGCCACCGGTCTCTAAAATTCTTGGGTTTATCTTTTTCCAGTTTGCTGAACCTCTGAATCTTTCATGTACCTCTAGAAAGAGATTCTGCTGATACCACCAAGAGCTGTGTGCGAAACCGACTTGTTCGTGCTGTCATGCAAACAGGCTCTGGGTCTAGTGTGCTCAGCGCTGGACACACACTGCTCAGGCAGTGTCAGCTGTGTGAGGCTCAGGGGACAGGATTGACAGACATCAGAGCAGGCAGTGGGTGCAGCAACCCCATCCTACAGATGGATGCTGGGGTTGGAAACACTTCGCTTGGCCAAGCTCACGTATGCACTGTGTTTAGAGAAAGAAATTCCCCTTAAACCCTGGGAGTGCAGCTGTCTGAAAGGTTTATATCCAAATGTTTATCAGTCAGAAGACCTGGTTTTGATCTGCATGTCTTGGGGTTATTTTTAAGAAAGTGAGCCTGCTGCCTACCAGCATCCCCAGGTTCCTGTCTGCAGAGCTGCTCCCCAGCCACTCCTCTCACAGTTTATGCTTGTGCCCACCATTACTCTGTCCTAGGTGCAGACTCTGGCATTTCAACTCCTTAAATGTCATCCCATTAATTATAGTCTAATGCTCCAATTGATCTAGATCCCTCTGCGACGCCTCCTGTCCCTCAGAAAGTCAACAGCACCTCCCAGTTCAGTATCAATATTTCAAAATTTATAGCGAAAGCCAATTTGAGTCTTGTTGAATGAACTCAAATTTGGATGCAGAAACTCTGTTCTTTTCGGTTATGGAGGTGATCTGTAGTAATTCAGTGAATTGGCTTTTCAGGCACTGGAGTCTTAATAGTTTATAATTCAGATACTGAACACCTCTAGGTGTTTCCTAGCACAGCTAGTTCAGGTAACCTGGCCTGGAGTTCATGTCTCCTGAGCATGCTCATTGAGTGAGAGAAGGCAACAGACCCAGGAGCAGTGAAGGTTGTTTACAAGCATTGTTAGGTGTTCCTGCTGCATCACCACAAATTCAGTGCCTGCTTAGGCCAGGTGTGAAGTGCCATTCCTCAAAGATTTTTTGAGGTTTTATTGTTATGTGTGATTTTGGCAACTGAGCTAAGGGCAACATTTGGATATCAGCTCAAGCTAACGACAGAGGGGACCAGACTGAAGACTCGATTGATGGGCAGCATTAAAACAAGAAGCTTTGCTAAAGAATGGATTGATAATGTGCCCATTACTTTCTAGGATTTTAAGCAAGAATTGATTAATGTTTTCTATACGCTAATATTAAGGCCATTTATTCACTTAGATTATGCTCATTTACCAACAAACTATATTTTTCTTTTTTGCCCCATGTGCTGAGAAGTGCTTTCAAGATTAGTTGAAGAATAAATCACAGCTCTTGCCTCTGGTTAGTATGCCAGTGATAAGCAGCATTATTAGCACTATTAATTACATCGTGTTTGCTGGCACCCACACCCCCATCACTCAGTCATTTTGCTTTCTGCAGCATTCTTCCATGGAAGTCCTTGGGGCTGCCCACGTAAAGCATGTGCCTGTTGCATGATTGAAGCCTTCGATGTTTTTATGTTCCTATTTGTTATTTATATGCCATTGAAAGCACATGTGCCCTACCTCTTTTCCCCCTTCATATCACATATATATTTTCTGTGCCTTTCAAATGAAGGTGAATCAATTTTAAAAAAAACAAATGAAGAGAAATAGAAAGTGCTTGTCATCAAGTCTATAAGCTTTACTTATTTGCATCTTTCCATTTTCCTGTTGGTCTGGGATGTCTGGAGATAAGTCACAGTAGTCTTAAGTATGGAGTATGTTCTAATAAAGTTTTTTTTTGTTTGGTTGGGTTTGGTTTTTTACTGTTTATTTTCCCTAACATATTCCCAGGCATTTGCAATGACTAACCAAATTCTGGTGGAAAAGTCAGTCGTTGGCTGGAAGGAGATAGAGTATGAAGTTGTGAGAGATGCTGCTGATAACTGCATTGCTGTCTGCAATATGGAAAACATTGATGCTATGGGAGTCCACACAGGTAGGCTTGGGCACAGGGTGTCTCACTGGAGACGGCTCACTGGCTCTTTTCTGCAGTGCCGTTCTGCCTGCTGTTATTGACAGTTTTATGATTGACTGAGTGGGCTCTAGAAATACTCTTCAGGTCTTGAATATAGCCAGATAGGGTGTGAAACAGACACTGTTAGACTAAACCTACCCCTGTGCTGTGATCCTGTTTTCCATAAGATTTCCTACCTTTTCTAACTCTGGGCTTCTGACTATCCATGCTTTTCATCAGCTGTGCATCTACAGGTTGCAATGTCTGTGGTGATGTCATTACTAGCAGTGGGTTAGCAAGGACAGTGACCTTTGTGGCCAGAACTTACTGCTGCTAAGCTGCTTCTCATTTCCCTTCTCTGCTACCTTGTGACAAACAGGAGATTCTATCGTAGTGGCTCCAAGCCAGACACTCACTAATGAAGAGTTCCAGATGCTGAGGGACCATGCCATCAAAGTTGTCCGACATTTGGGCATTGTGGGAGAGTGTAATATCCAGTTTGCTCTGCATCCAACTTCCCTGGAGTACTATGTCATTGAAGTTAACGCCAGGCTCTCGAGAAGTTCAGCTTTGGCCTCCAAGGCGACAGGGTAAGATTATTTTAAAAAACAAAAATACTACAGAACAAACAAATGAATAAACAAAAACTGAGGGGAGCAGAACAGAAAGAGAGAATTATGGTAAGGGTTCTGGATCTATGTATTATTTAAATACTTATATGGCAACTACAAGGAAGAAGAGTTCCTACATCTGCTCTCCATACAGTTAAAACATGGAGTTATAGGCTGAATTTTCAGCAAGGAAGACTGAAGCTGGCCGTTAGGGAGAACTCTGGAGTGGTCAGGTCAGTAAGGTCCAGATTTCTGCATGGGAAGCTTCTAGGAACAGTTCTTGTCAGCATCTGCTAGGATTGACCCTTGGAGAGTCAGTCCTGCTGGGAGATGGCAGATGGGGTTAGTGAGCCCTCCAGGTCCATTCCAGCCTGCTGATGCTGTTACTACAAATGGAGAAACTCCCGGGAGGTGTGTGTGTAGGAGCCTAATAGCTGTCCTTACAAAGCACATCCACTGTATCCATATGTTAGCTGCAAATCATCTCTGGGACCCGGAGGACGCGGTTATTAATGAGCTGTCTGTCAGATTGATGCAAATGGCATTGCTAGCTGCCTTTGTTTTGTTGGCTAATCATAAACTAATCAAGATAGGGATGGTCAGAGCAGGCTGTTTAGAAATTGGCTTCTTAATTGCACTTTGCAGATGCTGTTGAGAGGCACAAATTAATCTCTAATTTGCAGTTCTCAACAACTCTTGTAGTTGTTGAAGAGCCATAGCAGGCTGGAGATCAGCCATGATGTTGGGCAGTGGGCATTTGGTTGTTTTCTTTCTGGATAACAGACGTGCAGCAAAACATATCTGCTAGTGTGAGCTCACAGTGGGTGTGACAGGTACTGAAAGTGGAGGCCTTGTGGGTAAAAAAGCAAGTCCCAGATGTAGGGAGGTGGTTCTGCAATGTGTTGAGGTAGGAGGCTGGATGGGTCCGGCTGTGCTTGAGCACAGTAACCTTCCGTTGTGTTGAGGAGGGACAATCACCTCACATCTGTCTAATTGGATCCACTCCTGGGATTTGCAAAAGTGAAGTACTTCCTACTCTTCTCTACTTCTCCTCTGTGACAGGTATCCATTAGCCTTCATTGCTGCCAAAATTGCCCTGGGGATTCCCTTGCCAGAAATCAAGAATGTGGTGACAGGAAAAACCTCTGCCTGCTTTGAGCCCAGCCTTGACTATGTTGTTACCAAGATACCCCGCTGGGATTTGGACCGTTTTCAGCATACATCCAACCGGATTGGGAGCTCCATGAAGAGTGTGGGAGAGGTGAGTGCAAGACTCTCTTCTTCTCTTGCATTCCACCGCTTGGGAAGGTCATTTCTCTTTCTTGCAAACCCTCAGAATATCTGTCTTCAAGGACCTAATGAATTGGAGGATATTTATTCAGCTCAAATTACTTTTATCCAGTATTAAGCTAATTGAATGAGTTAGGACTGTGACATCTTGGATATCACAGTGTGGATTGATAAATGGTTTGACTCCTAAGGAAAGAGATCACTATGGATCACCTGAGGTTGACTTCATTCTTAACATTCACTCCAGGGCTCTCAGAGTTATTGTTTTGTTTGGGGTTCTGTAGTGGTGGTTAATTAGAGTGTGACTTCATGAGTTGTATTCCAAGATTTTCAGTGATGCTCGTGAGCCACAGCTCTGTTTGTTCCCAAGTTATTTGTCCTCTCTGTTAAAACCATATGTCAGATCTCAGCCTACTTCTGCTCTTGAAATCCTAATACAACCTGTAATCTTGTTCTGAAGTTTTGACTTCTCCTACCGATTAAGTGTCTTACATCAGATTTTAAGGTGTCTGTACAATAGCAGCATTTTCAGACCACATTTTAAGAGGAGAGAAATGGAACAGAATGGGTAAATCACCCACTTAATTAGTTAAATACATATCAGCTACCAAAGCAAAATAATGAAGTGTATTTTTTCAGCTGCCTTTCATTCTTAATGCTTTTCAAATAGCTATTTTATTAAATTATTTTGACATATGAGATCTTCCTAACATCATTGTTGTCACCAGACAACAAGCCTTCATCAGAACTGGAAGGATTAATTAGGATTTGATTATCCATTGGCAGTTTTGGCTTTTAGTGGCAATGAGGTGGGATTTTTTCTTTTCAGTGAGTTGATGCTTCCTGATATTAACCCTCTCTGCTTGGGGGTTTTGGAACTGTTCTGTAGAGCTGGGGTTCCTAGATACAGTTGCCTTGTGGCACCATCAGCTGTAAATGCTTCCTGGCCATACACATTTGCAGAAGGAAAAGCTGAGTCTTTTCAGTGCTCATATGCCACAGAAGTGCCAGAACCCCATGTAAAGGCAGGAGGGAGAGACAGGATGAGTTGGTGTCCTAACGGTGCAGCTCTATGGCTGCTGAAGTGTGAACTGAAGTGGGGATGGAGAAGCTTGAGGGTTGCAGTTTGTAGCTGGTGGAGGTACTGAGCAGGCAGGTTAGTCTGCAGGAGCCGTCAGTAGGAGAAGGAGTCTTTGAAGCAAAGTGTTTCCTGCCACTGTGTCTCTATTAGTATGGCACAGTCATCTCCCCAGGCCTGAACTTGAAGCCAGACTGCAGCACCTACTGCATTTTCATTAATTGAACAGTCTGGCCTGGCCTAGCTTTTCCTGAGCTCTGTTGTGCTGGGCAGTGGGCCTGGAGCTGTGAGAAAAGAGAAAACTATGTTATTTTTTCTTTTGACATTTTTCAACATTGTGTTTGAGAAGATTTTTATGCTGTTAAGGTTTCACTGCACTGGGAAATAAAAATGTTGAAGTTTGAGAAAGGGCTCTGTTGCCTCGCAGATTTCCAGAGAGAAAGGCTGGTTTGCTTATTAGATGTGATGTCAAGACTGAAGGAGGGAAACCCCAGTGCTGCTCTGCCAAGGAGGAGTAATCCTTTAAGAGAGCCCTCACAGGGGAGGGTCACTGTTAAATGTAATTTAAGGGAAGAGTAGCAGATTTCTCCTGAACCTTAAAATTCCCACTGTGAGTTTCTGTAACAGGTTGTTAAACAGAAATATCCTTCTATATTACTATGCCCATGCTGCTGCATAATGCTTCTCTCTACCAAAGTGCTTCAAAGCACTTTACAGAGGAGAGCAGCAGCTTCCAGTGTTTTACAGATAGGGAGACAGAAGCAGAAAGGAGTCGCTTGTCTGGAATTCCCTGTTGATACATTTCCAGAGTCAGGCCTGGAATTGTGACTCCCAAGGCATCTGTCTTAAAGCCAGCAGGACTAGGTTAAGAAGGAGTCCAAAGGCTGTCATCTTTCCATATGTCTGTCTTCATGGTTTAAACTTGCACTCCTCTGTTATTCAGGGTACAGCCAGGCACAGCTGACCACTGCTAACATGGGAGTGCTCTCCCTTACAGGTCATGGCTATCGGGCGCACTTTTGAGGAGAGCTTCCAGAAGGCCCTGAGAATGTGCCACCCCTCAGTAGATGGTTTCACTTCACATCTGCCTATGAACAAAGCCTGGCCAACCACCACAGACCTCCAGACGGAGCTCTCTGAGCCATCCAGCACTCGGATACATGCAATAGCCAAGGTAAAGAAAGATAGACAGTCAACTGAGGTGACAGAGGCTGAGTATTCTTCACACCCTTGCTTCCCTCTGTCAAGCATACTGGGACCATCTTGTGCAGGATCCTTGCTGATGCTTCCTGCATCTTTCATGTTCAGGTAATGTGTTTACCTTTTCGTGGTATAGCCTTAGCCAATGCTCATTGCATTCAGCATCAAGTGTATTCCTGTGTCCTGACACTTCCAGTTTGTAGCTATGTGCTGTTGGGGACCTGGCTCACTTTTCTGTCCCATATTATATTTGTTTGCTAAACATTGGCTGATGTTCAGCCCTGACTTGCACTAGTGTAGGTGCCAAAGTTGGCCAGTTTTCCAGATTACAAAGGGATAAAAGATTCTTTTGAGAACTGAAACAAAAGATGATAAAGAATGGCAAGCTGCAGCATGTGAGAGCACTGTCTATTTGCAATGGTTGCATTTGTGTGGCCTTGAAACTGATGGAACTACACAACTCTATGTTAAATTTCACAGATAAGAAATCTGTTCTTCAAAACAAGCTTAACTTCCCATAGCATTCTTTTAACCTCTTCCTGTCACACTGGTCAAATCACTTCAGCTTCCCAAGTGCCTGGGTAACAGGGAGTGTTATTGCATGGGGACCTAGGGCGTGAAATTATTTCTTCCTTTGTCTCCCCAGTGTTTGCCTGTATATATCACATGGTAAATGTTTGGTTAGTTACTTTAGAAGGTAGGTGCAGTTTCACACTTTGGTTTTGCTGCAGCTAATTTATCCATCTGTCCATACCCTCTATTAAGAGGATGGGATAGCTGTCTTTTATAGCTCCTACTTACCTGTTGCTTGGGTTTTTTAAGATGGCAAACCTTCCTGGCAGGGAATGCCCAATTACTCTTTTTTTTTTCGTGCCCCTGACTTTGTGTGGTGGAGTCTTTAAGCCCTTTGTGCTCATGTGTAGATACATCTCATTACCTCTCCACATGAGTGTGGGGAGCTGAGGCTGTGCTGTGTTTGTTGAAAGGTTTTCACATAGCTGTTCCTCTTATAAATGGCCTGAACAAAAAGCACAAGATGTTCTATAAATGTGTGGCTTGTCCAGCTGTTGACTCTCGCTTTTCAAGCTGGGGAAGTGTGTGTCTTCATCCTTCAGCAGCTGTGTTTGGTCTTTATTACAGCTTTTTCCTGTGACTGAGAGAAAAATGTTGCTTCTTGTCTCTCTGAGTGGCTCAGAGAGCTTTTATGAAAGGTTAATCTTAGCCCCATGTTAACACAGGGGATCTGGGGAGATGAAGGTGAGTTTGGGTCTCACTGAACACTGGGTGTTCCCAGCTGCTGGCATTTTCACTGGGAGCTGTTGGAACAAGCAAGATCAAAGTCTTAATCCCTCCCTATAAAGAGCTGCCTCTGCTCAACACAGTGCACTAATTCATCCCCATTAATAACTGAGGCAAGCAGTATCAGTAAGAGGTGCTTCTGGCAGCTGGGGCTGCCTGCCTGGAAATCCCTTTCCAGCTTGCTGACATTTAAAGCCCAACAGTTAGTCCCTCTTAGCCTCAGCTATGTTTGGAACAGGATGGAGCTTTGTTGTATATGTCTTCCCCTCCCCCGCAAGCCCCAGTAGTCAGCTACCCAAGGCTTTTAACTTTTTCCCTCTCCTTTGTCTGTTGGATGATGACAAGTAACTGTCCAAGTGCAAGGGAAGGGAGTTCAGCTGCCATTCAGAGCTGTTGCTGTTGTAAAGGCGGTCCCTGTGGTCATGTAAAAGAAGGCACCAGGAGAGAGGCTGACATAGATGAGACTTGTTCCTTGGCCAGAGGAGTGCTGCAAGGATGGAACAGCCTGGTGAGCGGGGATGCTCAGATTGTGTTGTGTCTTTTCTGTGCTTCTTAAGGTTGTGCACAGGTGGCCTCGGAAGACTTAGGCTGTGGATTCAATCCATGCTCTGTTTCACACCAGTCTGGTCTCCATGTTGTCCACACTACAGATGTGTAGTTTGCACTTCTGCTGCTGTTCACAGGCAGCTTAATACTTTCTTTGGGGAGGTGCAAGGCTGGAACTGAAGGAGCAAGGGTGCTGGCCCTGGAGAGAGCATGGGCAGGTGAGCTGGCCTCCATTGCTTGGCCTGGAGGTCAGGTCTGCTCCCTGACTCTCAGTGTGAAGGCAGTCTTGTAAACCCCTTGGCTACCCAGCATGGGACCAGTGTCTACTGGATGGAACACTCTTGAAGGTGAGAAGGGCTCTAAAATCACACTGTCCTCCTGTGGCTCCTTTGTCCTGCTTCCGTGATGTGTTTAGACTCTACTCCTTAGTGTAGATTTGAAAGCCATCAGAGTGCTATTCAGGGCCCTGATCAAATCCTACAGGGATTTTCTGCCTTGAAACCTGATTTGGCCCTGTGGCATTGTGATTTGGGATCAGGAAATGTCTGCAAACTCATTCTTCCCTCCCAGTCTCCATATTCATGCCACAGGGGTGAAGATGGTTTGTTTGCTCTATCCCTCCTCTGATTAAAGAGGGCAAAGCATTTGGTTTTTTCAGTTTCCTTTGGAGATCCCCATGAGTTTTAAATGAAGTGTCCTAAGCAGGTTAAGGGTATGTGATCATGCTACGTGTGTGTGTGTGTGTGTGTGTGTGTGTGTGTGTATGTGTCTCAGGGACCATTGGTTGGTGATCCTCAACACGTGCAAGTCTGCGAGTGTTTTGTGAAAACAGATGGACAGAAGAAGGACCTGCTCACATCCCACTAATGTAGCAGTGTGACCTTACCCTCCAAGCACTAAGGAATCAAAATGGGAGGGACCCCTTAGCAGTTGCCTCGTATCAGTAGTGTACCCAGAAATGTGGGAGAAGCCCATCTTTGTTATTGCCAGTGCCCAGGGACTGCTGTGAGGGCCCCAGACTTCTTACTGCAGGCATTGGCAAGAGCAGTGGTTGCTGGGTGCCAAATGCTAGCTGCAGGTAGATTCAGGAGCAAAATGTGCATTAGAGGTTTCCACCACTGCTTGTGAGCACACAGGATATTCCAGTCAGCGGCTTATTACCTCTCAGAACAAGAGGATAATTGTGAGAGGGAGACCCAGGTAAGCTGCCTGGGAATCCTTTAGAAAGGGCAGAAGGTGGTGTCAGTAATTTCCTGTGCTGGATGCGAGAGCTGCCACCCATCCCTTGTCTGTGCAGGTTGTGCCTTCTTGGAGCACAGCCCTGAAGTGACCTGTGCATTTCTCTCAGCTGGCACAAAGTCTCCAGATAGCAGTGCTGAAGCATGTGGAGACAGTACAACACAGAGCCCAAGCCTGATAACTCAGAAGAATAGTGCTGGCGTGCAGTGGGCCAAGCTCATTCCTGCATTGGTGCTGGAGTTTTGTTCAGTGGCATTGCTCTGGCTTTGTTCCAGGGCTGCTGCCCCGCAAGAAAACACTTCAGCGTGGTAGTAAGTTAATGAGCCTGATTACTTCAGCTCAGCAAAGATACCGTGCTGGCATTATCATTATGGTCAATTATAGTTGTTTTATCAGGAGAGTTGTAACTATACACCGCTGGTGAGACCCAAGAAATATCATTGCTAGAAGATCTGTCATACTGAGGGGCTCTCTGGCATATTCCTCTGAGGTGTTCTTTTAATACTATGGTGTCTTGTATTCCATTGTCTTATGAATAATACCTCGGTGGGGTTCCTTTTTACCCCATGGTTGCAAATAGTTTGATTTAAAAAAACCCATAAATAACCCCAGGCAGTAATGCAGGGAAATTTGAATGATCTTGACATTAACCTGAGATAGAGTGAGATAAGCTAGACTTATGCTGTAGCTGTGAAGTGTTACCCAGGTCTGGACTTTCCCTTGCTTCAGAGGATTTCAAAACCACCTGCTTTGGTTCAGGCCTGTATTTCAAGGGTAATCAAGATTTGTGCTCCAAAGCAAAGAGTTCCTTCACAGCTGAGAATCTGGACCTTCCTGTTTAACATTTTCAGCTAGGATGGTGGTGGTGGGTGTGAGATTTAGGCAATTTGAGTGGCAATAGGTGCAGATGGAGAAGTCTGCACTGCAGGTTGCATGTGCCTCCCTAAGGCACATACTCAGTGACTGCCCAGCTGTGTTGCCATCACTTTGTCTGGCTGCTGGCTATGTACAAAGAAAATTACCTCTCTCTCACATAAACCAAAGCCAGCTTTTGGGAACAAAGCACAGGCAGGAGTGGCTGGTGCCTCCCTACACTGCTTGGGGGGCACAGTTTCTGTTGCTGCAGGAGACAAGGTTGTGAGGTAGATGAACCTTTGATTTGTCCAGCTTAGTCTACAGAGCTTTTTATGTCTTTATGCTATACAGTTGCTGCTACCCATTTGCAATCTAAGTCTGTGTTTGTGCAGCATGTATTAAAGGAGCTGTTTGGTGCTGTCCTGTTTCTGGCAGGCCTTGGATAACGAAGTCCCCGTGGATGTCATTCACAAACTCACAGCCATTGACAAGTGGTTCCTGTATAAGATGCGCAGCATTGTGAACATGGAGAAGATCCTGAAGGAAGTGAACAGGTAAAAAAAGCCAACAACCTTGTCCTAGAACACAACAGTCTTTCTGGGAATCCTTCTGCTGGAAAACCTATAGTAAGCACAGATGCAGTCAATGCTGAGAATTTTATTCCAGTGCTTGGAGTAAAGCAGTGTTGTCTTAAACACCAGTTCACTGCCTCACCTGGTCAGCATAAATTTCTGAGCACAGTCTTTTTGTTGAAATAACTCCTTTGAGTATTTAGGCATCTTGCCTGTTCTCAGGGATTACGGAAGTTCCGGTTTATTTTGGAAAATCCTCACTGTATCTCTGAGGCTAAGGCTGGGAATGTGGATGGCCTGCAATGAGTAACAGCAGGCTACACTCACGTACCTAGAACAGAGTTAGCCTTCAAACTCGACACAGGACTTGTCCTGACGTACTACACCTGAGGGTTACATACACTGCATTTTATTTCCAGCCTGGCCTATTGATTTTTAAGCTTTTCTGCCGTGCTGTGATCATGCAGTATGTGTTGCTTTTGTAGTGCACTTTCAAACATCTACAGTTCCAGACATATTTAAATATAAATCTTCTTCTTTCTTCAAGAAAAAAGACCATGTGAAAGCAAGCAAGAAAGATAGCACTAAATTAAAGCGTTGGGTTGTATTTCAGTTCAGCCTCTTGCTGACTTGAGCTTTTCCTTCATGGTTTATGAGGCTGGAGAACCTCCTGGCTGAGTTATTGGCTGTGTATCGGCGGCTTCTCTGCCTCTGGTACCCGTTGTGCTCACACGTGTCACCACATGATGGCACTGGGAACGCACCAGAGCCAGTACATCTCCGAGGTGCTCGTTAGCTCACCTGCCATCATCTCTGCTTCTCTGACCACCTGCACGGTTTTAATTGAGCAGCTCTTGCTCATCCCTGGCCCCCCGGAACAAGCTGGATCTGGAGCTAAACAAAAATGAATTTGGAGGGAGATGTCGGAGAGAAGGAGTACCTTGATTGTTTGTAGAAATCTATTGTCTGGCTGCACAAGTTTTTGCCCTCTAACATCCATGTCACTTTACATTTGTCTCTAGCCCCTTAAAAATATATGTGCAGCTCCTGAGGAAGAAAAACAGCATATCCAGAATCAGTTTGAGTTCCTCACTGTTGGAGTGGCATGCCCTGGAATGAGACACTTGGGACCCCAGAGGTTGGCCCCATCCTCAGATGGTATAAATCCAAGATCACTCCACAGAGGCTAATCGTGCTGTACCATCCAATATCACTGAGGTTGCTTTGCCTTTCTCTGCAGTGGGTGGCAGGTGATTATATTACTAGCACTGTGATCAGTAGCTGGTACCAACCCACATAGTTTTTCATCCTTCTGGTGACTAGGCAGCAGGCTATACAGGCAGCCTGCTACAGAGAGCCCTTGTGCAGTATCCAGCCTTGCATTTGTATCAGACACAAGCAGTCTTGTGCCCCTTGAAAGTGGGATTCAAGTGGAATTCAGGAAATTCAACTCAGATTGCAGGTGGCATAAATTACCCTAGCCTCATTCACTTATCAGTGCAGATTTTCACTCCACTATTATTGCTCACACCCTTCCAAGGAAACTGTCCTACCTCCCAGGCTGCACTGGAGGGAGGGGATGGACTGTCTGGCTGCATTACATTGAAGGCACATTGGCACAAAGGCAAAGAGTTAGGGAAAAACACTTCTGACCTGAACTAAGAGACTAGTGAGGCACATCAGGAAACATATCTCTGAAATAGCCGAGGGAAAGCTAATTGAGTGATGCAAATGAGACTTGGCACACATGTGCTCTTCCTGCAGCCAGCTGTTTCCAGTCCCTGGCATGCCTGGCATGAGTTCTACCTGTGCTACAGGATAATTTCCAATTGAAAAGAATCAACTGTGACACTGTCATTGCTTTAAATCTTTCTGTTGTTGAAATAAAGTTACCAGAACCAGAAGCAGTTGCCCTATTCCTGGGCATTGTAGCTGGTTACAAGCTGTTCAGATGAATCCATCCCTTCCTTTCTGTCTCTGAATTGGTTTGGGGTTTCTTTGTAGTGATGCAGTTGGAGTAGTATCTCTGCCAAGAGTCTTGATTTGGGCCCTGCAGAGCTGTTGTAGAGACTAGCAACAAGGAGATGGTCTCTGCCAAGAGGAAATTTAGAGCTAGAACAAGTGGGTATGTCAGACAGATGGGGAAGGGGGATCAGAGGCAGGTGGAGGCCTTTGTGAGCAGTTCAGCAAGCAGCTTTCACACACCACATGCTGCCTTGCATCCTCACCATGGGTAGTGAGTGATTCAGAGGTGAACAGAAAGCTTCAATGATATATGCAAGGAGTTTGTTTGCACACATGTGGGGAATGCAATGGAATGGGGGGAAACTTTGTGACCTATGAATGTTTGTGCATTCTCTGTGGTGTAGGGTCAAGGACAGCCATTTGCAGAGACAGTAGTGACTGGGAAGGAAACCCTCCTATTTAATTTTGTCCCAGCAAACTTCTTTCCAAAGAAGATTGGACCTGGTGCTGGTGAGAGTGTATGACTTTGTTGTGCTGCAGAAATGTTTCTATTTGACTCTGCCTCTGGGCCCTGTAGGATGGAGGAGTTGTTTCAGGTTATGTGATGTGGCTGCAGGAAAGCAAATGGCCTGAGTTGAAGTGGGAAAAGAAAGCCATTTGGAGAGTACTTGTGAGAATATCAAGTAATATCACAGACATGTCAAACATGTGCCTCTGCTGTTTCTCCTGTGACCTACATATTTTTCATTTTAAGTGGAAACTTACATTGTGGGTTTTTTTGTTGTTGTTCAACCAATTACCTTCATGCCTGGAGTATAATTTTGACTACAACCTTCTCCACCACACACATGCACACACACAAATAAAACCACGTATACATAGGCACACAGAAAGAGCAAGCACCATCCCATGCTGTCAGTTCATGAGTAAGTGATGGTGTATGGAGCAGTGGCAGTGCATTTTTTTTTCTTTCCCTAGATTTGGCCTTGCAGGTCCTGTGAGAGAAAATGGAGGGGAAGGGCCTGGAGTGATCCCATGGCTATTCATCTCACTGACAGCTCAAGAAGGAGATGGAAATTTGGACAGAATTATGTCTAGCTGTCTGAGGCACTGAAGAGTGAGATGTGACTTTAAGGCCAGGTTACGGAGCAAGTCTACAGTGAGTCAGATTTGAAACAGGGTCCACTAATGTCATCGTCCCCAAGAGCACAGCTGAAGCCCAGACTTGAAAATAACATCTAGGATGTACTTAACTCAAGACACTGGTGGCCTGGGTGCAAGGGAAGACTTCTTTTGGAATTTTTGTCTGTTCCTTGACCAGTTGCAGTGAAGATCTGTTTACATATGGTCATAGCTATTCTTTCCTGTTCCTGATTTTGTGATCCCTGAGAATTCTGGCTGTATGCAAGGAGAGGTAAAGTGAGAAAAGAGGAGCAGGACAAACCACCATTTTGAGGAGCAAAGCACAGAGATGGTGAGCTTGCCCAAAATCTCCAAAGAGAGTCTGGTTCTGCAGGGACTGTACTCTGCCTTCTTAGATCTCAGCTCTTCAAATTAACCTTAATGAAAGCAGCAGATAATCCTTTTGACAGATGCCAAACTAGCCAGCCTGGTAGCAGTGGGCAATGATGGCACCAATCATATTTTGATAACTTTATGCTTTAGAGCTTTGTTTTGGAGGAGAATATGTCCTTGCTCGGTGGGTGTTGAGTGAAAACACCTCTTGGCCTGTGGTTTGCCTGAGAGGGGTAAGTGCAGTCCTGAGTATTGCTCTTGTCATTCCTAAAAAGACACAGGTTAATAGAGGGGAAAGCTGACAAAAATGAGAGGGTGCAGACCCACTTCAGCCCAGCACTTGTAGCTGGGTACGCTGCTCAGTGGCCCATGGAAGAAGTTGCTTATTGCAAATTCCTTTTCAGCGCTCATGTCCTTGGGTCCGTGAAAGGTGTGCTTTGGAAAGCTGCTGGCTTGGAGCATGACTTGTTTTCAAAACATGCCTGTGGTGGAGTAGCCACAGAAATATAGGTGCAAGAATGAAAACCTGGCACCAGCAGGTAACTGGGAAGCAGTGCAAGGGAGGGAAGCTCAGACAGGCCATCAATAACCTGTGCTCTTCCACAGAGGTTGCTGCACACCCGCTGTTCTCAGCAGCACTTTTTCTGCTGACCCATGTGCTTGTGGGACAGGTCAGAGCACGTCAGTCAGATCTTGTGTGGGCATCAAGCAGAGCAGGTCCAGGGATGTTAAATGAGGCTGTGCTGATTTATGCTGTTTGAAGAGCTGTCACTGACATATTTGTAGCACTTGCTTCTAGCTTACTGGAGAGATTACTTTTGCCTTCTTTGTGAACTGTGGGGCAGGGAAGACACAGAAATGAGTTAGGAATGCAGTACATGAGTAGAATATAACACAAGCAGCTAGCTGTTCAGCACGGGGTTTTGTGCTTTGTGTGGATCTGACATAAGATACTTTCTATTTGTCTTACAGAGCCATTGGTAGTAATTTCACAGCTGTACTTTCTTTCAGAGTGTCTGTACATTTGTAAAAACACAATATGCATGTTTTCCTTGATACAGAGGATATGTAGGCAATGCCTTAAAAAGCCATTGGGGAATCTCTGTAACCAAAAGGTACAATACCAGGAGCAGGGAAGTCTGTGCCATGGCACCCTAGCAGAGACCTCAAAGCTGTCTTTTACCAGGGATAGAAAACAGGCTTTGAGGAAGCATCTATGAGCCATTTCTTGGCTGTGTTTTGGTGTAAGCTGCTACTTCAGTGCATCACTTAATCCTGTGAGTGGGTCATTCAGGTCTTGGGGCACAGTATGAGGTTCATGTTACTTCAATCAAGATGTCCACATTGAGATTTATTAGCCCGGAGACCAGAATGTTAAAGGTGCAGAGCACTAGAGTGACAGTTGTTCAGTGAGTGAGATTTGTTGGTTTACAGCTCCTGCTTCCCTAAACACTCCTTTGACAGCTTTTTGTCAGTCATCTTGTGAGCAGCTCAGGAGGGGAAAACTGGTAACAATCTGTCTGCTTGAGATGAGAAGCAGGGAGAGAATTTATACACCAGTCTGGTTATTTTAATTGTAGCATGTTCAAAATCTTGTAAAAGATCAGGAGTAATCAAGAAAGCCACTAGGAGCCTTGAAGCAGAGCAGGACAGGGGAAAGGAGAAAGAATATATCTTTGTGCATAATCCAGCCTGAAATCAGCAGGCTTTCGAAACCCTCCAGGCCTATGACTAATGAGAAAGGAGCTCTTCCAGGACTGGGCATAAGGCATTTTGCTTCCAGAGCTCCTTGCTTGCCACGGTGAAACTGGGCTTAAAGTTTAGTCTGGGCTTAAATCCCTCCAGACTTCAGAGGAGACAAATTCAAAACTTTCAGGAAGAGCTCTTCTGTGCATATCCAAGCCACATGTGTAGCTGCTGAAATAAGGCAGAGGTGACCTGCAAGGGTGACCCTGTGTGCTTACAGGACAGGTGCTACAGGCAGTAGTTGTGTCCCAAATGCTCCCAGCTCTTGCTTTGGCCCTCTGTTCACTAAACATTCCTGATCCTTTTGATCAAGACCTGTTATATGCACCTAAGTAATAGATGGATGGGCATAAACCTAAAATCTCTCTGGCAATCAGTGATGGGACCCAAGGGAATGGCCTGAAGTTATCAGGGTAGGTTTAGGTTAGAGATTAGCAAAAGTTTCTTCACCCAGAGGGTGATTAGGCACTGAAACAGGCTCCCCAGAGCCCCAAGCTTGACAGAATTCAAGAAGCATTTGGACAATGCTGTCAGGCACATGGTATGATTCTTGGAGATACCCTGTGTAGGGCCAAGAGTTGGACTTGATGATCCTTGTGGTTCCCTTCCAACTCTGAAGATTCTGTGATACCAAAAATGAAGTAGAACCTGATTTGGGAGACAAGCTTTCTGCTGGCTCCTTTATGTAGCATGACACCTAAACTGGTGGATCAGTTGAAAGCTGGTCAAGCGGAAGAGAGAGCCCTGCTGAAGTGAGCAGGCTCTCCTGATAATTGCAATGCTGCCAGCCTTCCTCCAGTCAGTTAATAGATTTCTGCAGGTCCTCTATGCCAGGTGAAAATTTCCTCATTAAGGGGAATTCATTCTATTTCCTTTTATTGTGTGGTATTGAAGAAGTGCATGGAAGGAGTTCAAAGATGACAGGGTGCAATTTCAAACTAAAAGCAACAACAAATCAACACTGGAAGCTGAAACGGAGTCACAAGCAAGGTTGGGGAAAGGCTCATGTTGTTTATAAACTGGAAAATGTGCAGAGGACTTCAGCTGTCTGAGGAATTGAACAGCCACTTAATGATTATGGCAGCGTGCAAAAGTCTAATTGTCTGGGCGTGAAGCTCTGAAAGTCCTGACTGTCATTTTGCAAAGGCAAAAATTAGGGAAAAGGAGCATTATAGAAGTCTGAAATCATAGCCACTTAATCTTCCCTTGTTTCACAATTGAATTGTTCTAAAAGAACACTTTTTCCTCTGTGTTGGAAAAGTAAGTGATGCTCCAGGGAAAAGTGGGAGGCACTGATGTAGGACTGGGTCACGTGTTTGGGAATAGCCAGAAATGAGAGTTTTTGTCTTCTCTTTTTACTGCTGGGTTTCTGGTGAGCTGGAAGGGTTATTTGCATCCAAACCTTCAAAGAGATCAGCCTGATTCTGCTCCTGCTGTCTTTAGTGTCTTAAGCAAGTCTACAGGGCTGTCTTTGAGCAAAGGCAATGGGAATGCTGGATCTCAAAAATCATCACCCCTCAACCTGTGTGTACTTCAGTTTTGCTGTCTACAAGATAAACATCACCCTACCGTCCTGTTTGCATGTTTCTTTATATTATTTCCATGAAAGCTGAGATATAAATGCTAAAAATTGCCCTTATCAGTCAATGGAAGTTACTCAGTTATGAAGATGTGTGTCCAGTGCATGCAGAGAGGCAGCCCAATTTCCACAGCAGTGCAGAGGATTTGCAGTTCTCTGATCCAGTTCCCTTTAAACATGGTGGAACAGTTCTGCTGCCTTCCTCTGCCTGCCCCTTCTTCTGATTGTGCCTCCAAATCCCTGGGAGCTGTCTCAGAGGCTTTTGGCAGTTTCTCATCTGGTGGCAGGTTCTGGTTTCAGGTGCTTGGAAAGCAGCACTACTGTGTGTTTGACTCTTGCCCGTTTTCTGTGACAATATAAAATGGCAAAACTGTGACATCGCCAGGGCTGGGCCATCAGTTCTAACCTGTCCTGCCTCGTGGTGAGCTGCGTGTGTTTCTATTAAGCTGCCTCCATGGCAGTGAAAAATGAGAAAATCCTTCCTTTCTAGGTGCTGCTTGAACGCAGGTTCCCACTGCATTTTTCTTACTAGCCCCATTGAAAGCTGCATCTCTTATCTTTTCCCTATTATGCCTTGGGAGTAGCAGAGGAAAAAAAATGCATGTAAAAATGCATGGTTCCATTTCCCCTTTTTGGGACTCGGCTTTTCTCTTGCACCCTGGTTGTCCTGTACAAACCCAGTTACCTTTTCTCACGGATTAATAAGTGTTTTAACCTAATTTAAACTGCTAGCCCAAGGCAAATGAATCATGTCGCCAAATAATCACTGCATCTATTGTACCCACCCTGCTGGGGGGTGACAGTGAATGATATGGCTATAATGAGAGACAAAAAATGCAATGGAAACAAGCTGCAAATGAAGGCAATTTGCTGTCTCTGTCAGTAATCAAATGACAGCCAGCTCTGTGTGTTCCTGAGGCAGAAGGGAGGGAGGGCAGGGGAGTAAACGGTACTGAAACAGGCTCATTTTCTTGGGGTCATCAGGTCTGCTCACTCGTACCTAGGAATGCAGAGTCTAGGAGAGAAATCTGATGTGGCTGTGTCCCTAACTGCCAGCGATGGCTAGCATCAGTTTTGCCAGTGAGTTGATGGATTTTGGTTTGTTTGCTCCTGTAAAACACCCATCCATGCCTTCAGTTCTGGTGTTCGTGGTTTATGCAAGAGGTCCTGCCTCTGAGCTGTGAGCAGAAAGGGCTGAGGAGAAGCAGAGGAGTTTGTGGTGGTGTTTGTGTATGGGAACCACAGGTTTTAATGTACTGTGGTGTTGCAAAGTGGGTCTTATTTTGGGATATCCAAAACCTGGGAAGCTCCACCTGCTGGATTAGGCAGGACAGCTTCATAGAATCACAGAATGTTTTGAGTTGGAAGGGACCTTAAAGGTCAGCTTGTTCCAAGCCCCTGCCATGGGCAGGGACACCTTCCACTACACCAGGTTGCTCTGAGTCCCGTCCAACCTGGCCTTGAACACTTCCTTCTTGAACACAACTTTCCTTCTGACACTGACAAAGAGAAGGATTTTGTGGAGTAAGAAGGGTGATGTGGTGAAGGGTTGTGAAGAAGATTGAGTGTGTTGGTGGTACTCGTGCCTGGAGCCCCCTGAGGACAAAGCAGGCTGGTTGTGGTGGCAGGCTGGGCCACAATGCAGAGGACAGAAGTTTAAGAGAGGGATTTGGGACACAGTGTGGAGGATAGGAGTTACAGTTAGCATTTCCTTCCTGCAAATTCTCACTAGCTTTCTGTTATGCTATTGCTGGAAGGTGAAGCTCTCTGTTCTCATACTGTAGGGCAAGGAAAGGTGTCATTGGGCAATTCATGGAACAAACCCCATCTACCCAGAGCTCTGAGCCCCAAAATGTCTGGTCCTCAGTTCTGCTCTCAGAACAGCTAGTTTGACACTTGTGTCACTCTCACCTGTTTCACACTAGCTTGACTCCACCACGGGCAGCAGAGCTGCTCTGTGCCTAAGCCAGAGGGGAAAATCCCATCCAATGACTCTCTTTCATGCTTCAGCTTCCTGACACATTCCAATAAAGCGGTCTTACCCCTCTCCTCCCACTCAAATAAAATAATACTATTTATTTTTAAATTCTGTCAAGCAATCAAAAGCTCTGATTTAGGAAAATTGCTTGTTTGTTAATCACTTCCTTTTTCCTGATTCAGAGCTTGCTTGCTCATAAAATATTGATTTATTGGGCAGGCAAGGATGCTCTTGGCAATGAAGATGAAAAGCAGAAGTGTTGATAAAAATACATAGGCTTTTTTATGTTTTTGCAAAAGCTAAGCTTAGAGAAGGTAGCTTAAAAATGGAGGCAGGAAGTAATTATAAGGACTATAGGTGGAGTCAAAGTGGAACAAAGAGTAGGAGAGAATAAAGAGGGAATGGAGAAGGCAAAAAAATCAAGAGCAAAATGGACAAGAAACTGTGGAGCTGCAGAGATGGCAGAGGGAGAACAATGTGTTTGAAACAAACTGCAAAAACTAGGACTCCTGATAAGAAAAACCAGGAGAATGAAAACATATGATTCTATGATTCTATTGAGAGACCCTGGTTGCAATACAAAATCAAAAAAGGTGCCCTTGCTTTACCTTGTGTGTTCCCCCCTCTCTGTTTTGCTATGCAAGAACCAGCATAAATAATATGGAAAAAAGGTATCTGGAGACTGTCAGAAGAAAAAACCTGCCTTCTGTGTGAGACTCTGAAGGTCGTTTTGGCTATGGATTTCTGAAGTTGGATGTGTTTTCCAAAGACTGGCCATTTCTGGAGTTAGGCAGAGCATCCTCAGCAACAGAAGGGAAGACTTGTTTGGGACAAATTGTAGTGTTTTGAGACCGGTTGTCTCCCATCCCAGCAGTGCCAGGGCACAGTTGTGCCTCTGATTGGCTCTTCCCACAGCCTCAGGAATTTCATGCCTTTGTGTGGAGTGGGCAGCTGCAACCAGAGGCAGGAGATGCAGGCACATGCGTAATGATTGATCCTGCCCAGTCTGGTGAGGCCTGTATTTTAAAATTTAGACTGGGAGGAGGAATGTAAAGGAGATATTGAGTTAAAGTTTGTGCATGGAGTTATAGGAATACTGAATTCAAGGAGGGAATCACTGCAGTTCCTCTCTGGAGGCTGAAGTGGTAAATGAGCATGCAATTGTTGTGGATACAGTGAACTTGTACTAGCCTGATGGAAGTGCTGCCTGGGAGGTGATGAACCTCATCATGAGTCACTCATTCCTGCCTCAAAAATGCAGGGAAAGAAAATGTTTCGCTTCCTACCACCAGCAGTCTGCCTGTACTTTACCTCATAGGTGTTTGTGGGGGGCACCCAATGCAAAAAATGTATGAGTCTTCTTTTTCTTGCTATCCTGTGCATGATCCTGTAGCGAGTCTGTGCAGTACAGAGGACACAAGTACTCATATTATCTCCTTGGTATTCCAAGGCTGTAAAGCCTCATGCAGAGGTGTTTCTCTTATTTAATCCCAGTGAAACAGTTCCAGAAGAGATGCTGAGGAGGGCCAAACAGATCGGGTTCTCTGACAAACAGATGGGGAAATGCCTGAGGCTGACTGAAGTCCAGTGCCGTCAGCTGAGAGTGAGGAAGAACATAGTGCCCTGGGTGAAACAGGTATGTCAGAAACATTTTGGTCAGGACTTGCAAGAGTGCCAGAGGCAGGAGACCTCCATGTCTTTAGAAACCCCTGGCTCCGTTAACATCCACAGGAGTTTTGATGTACACATGAGAGGAGATCACACTTCACACATGTAGCTGTTACTTCTGCACTGCACACATCAATGTAATGCCGTGAACATTCCCAAAGGGAGAGTCAGAATATTCCTGTCCATATTCTGTGTGGCTGAGGGGAAGACACAGCTATGTGGCTTCAGGAAAAGGCTGAGAATGCTGACCCACCATGCTGTAACCATGAAAAGCATAATATGTCTTCTCTCCTGGTACAAACTTTTCACAGGCTAATACTTTATTTGAAGTGTGCTATTGTTATGGGTTCATTTGCTATTCATTGTGATAGCATGAGCGTAATGAGCTCATCTAGTATTCATAGCAGTGTCACTAGGTGCTCTGCTGCTGCATTTAAGGTATGTTGGTATTAAACTGCCACCAGCTGGTTTTCTGTCCTTAAACAGGGGGGAGAAAACCAACCCAAACTACTGAATATTTCCGAGAGAGCTCGTCTGTATCCTCAGGCCCAATTCCAGGTGCCAAATCTCCTTCTGTTCCCCAGCTGCTGTTTTTCTTCTACGGCTCACCTGGCCACAGAGACATGCCTGGTCTTGCACTGTGTTCTTTCAGCTGCATATGGCACTGCAGTGCTGGATTGATTTGTGTGCCGAGGTACCCTTAATAAGGTCATTCTGCTTGTTCCTGCACGTGTGCCTTCAAAGCATATGTTTCTTCTTGAGCCATGAAGTACAAGTTGCAGTATTAGCACCAGTAATGAGCAGCAGACACTTACACGGTGCTAATGACGTAAGGTCACATTCTCCATTATTCACAAGGATTTGGAAGGCCAGTGGGGATTCCTGAAAGTACTTGAAGTTTGGACAGATTTTTAAATGGTATAGCGTGTAAAAATTCGTGTCAGGACTGCTTTAATATTGTTCCCTGTTCAGTATTCTGGGTAGAAATATTTCAGATGTTCATTCAGGGAACTTCAGCACTCGCTGGTGACCTAGATGGACTAGTTATCATGTATAACATGCAATGAGTAGTTGACACAAACAGTTTGTGAACAGCCTAGTAGGCAAATTATTCTTCTGGGTTCTCTCATGACTAATTACCTAAGAAATTGTTGAAAACTACATATAGGGGGCGGTTGAAAATCACTCTTGCTTTGTGTACCGTTGAATTATCAAGGCACAAGTTATATTGTAACATAAACATATAGTAATTGCACTGCTACTTGGCACAAGTGATTTTGTGTTTGCATTCAGTGTGGGAGTAAGATGAGGTCAAGAGTAGAGCGTGAAGGTTCCAGATGGCCCAGTTAAAGAGGACTGGAGACCTGGAGGAATGGAGATGTGTGTAATTATTGCTGCCAAACAAACTAGAGAATGAGGGCCTTGGCAAGTAGGGGAGGTTCTTGGGATATGTAGGTGTTTCACCAAAGAGATGCAGAGCTGAAACTGCAGCTTAGAAAGAGATGTTAGAGTGTTGTGTTGACTGAACTGCAGGGTCTGAGTGGACAGCCAGGCATATGCTGCATTGCAAGTGCAGGACAGTTCAGATCACCTCCTTATGAGGGAAAGACATGATGGGAAGATAATAGGACTGAAATAGCAGTAGAAAAGGAAAGAGAGAAAAGAAAAAACCCAAAACACCTGCACATGGGAAAGATTTTGCTCTGGCCAAGTCACAGTCCCTTCTCTTCTTCCCTATGCAGATTGACACACTGGCAGCAGAATACCCAACGGTGACTAATTACCTCTATGTCACGTACAATGGGCAGGTAGGCACCTCTTGAAACAACAGTTCCATTGCTGTCTGGTTTGATCTCTTTCCCCTATGCTGTGTTATTTCTGGAGATCTTGCAGATATCTTGGTCTCGTTAGCAACTATTTTGGATGGTGTTACATACAATCCCCTTACAGCAGGCCTGGAATTTTCTCTTGCTCAAATCCTGATCCAGTGCATTTAGTGTTAATGCCCCTGTGTTGTTAAGATCCTGTCATGTATCACCTGTACATGCACAGGTAGGTGCTGGGAATACAGAACTCATGGTTCACTCATCTCATCCTAGCATTCATTATGTGAAACTTCACAGCCCCTTAGGCTGCTCGAATAGCCAAATCAGAGGTGCTGTGTCTCCTTTGGTTTGTGTGCAGCACCACTAATTCCAGGAGAGTTGCACTTGATTTACACTGCAGTAAATGAGATCAGACTTGAGCCCTGAAGGATCAGGCTGTTGGATATGGGCCTGAGCACCAGGAACTGTTTATTCTGAAAAGCACTGAGTTAGGTGCTATGGAGATCCTAATGGCTTTTTTCCCTCCCTTCTCAGGAGCATGATGTAAAATTTGATGACTGTGGAGTGATGGTGCTGGGCTGTGGACCGTATCACATAGGTAAATCTTTCTTATAACTCCTCTGTTCTCCTTGCACCCTCAAGCCTTCTTCAGGTATTCTTATGGTTCATTTGTTCCTCTTCTCATATGGTGACAAAACCCTTCAGAGCACAGTGCACAGGGCATCAATTCCTAACACAAGGTTTGCCTTTTATACTTGCTTGGAGACTTCATTTCATGCCCTGGAAAAAAACAGGAGAGTTATTACTTTTCACTTGACACTTAGTAGTGATTTTCACGAAGTTTTATAGAATTTTATAATCTTACTTTTTGCACACGCTAAGGTCATGAGAACCAGATACCTTGTATAGAATTTTGTTGCTCCCAGACCTGTCTCATATGTTTACTGCCAGCTCATGATGATGTTGTTGTATACTGTGCATTTTACAGCTGTAAGTGTAGGTGACTCTGAAAATATTTTGATCTCTTCAGCTGCTTTTGTATAAGCAATTCTCTGTATGCTGTTTTTTCAGCCCACTCAGATCATTATACAGCATAAGAGTTTCCTCATGGCTGTGGGGATTGGGTCGGCAGACTGCTGAATTCTGCATATGATGACTTTCACTTTTTCTTCTCATGGATCTCTCTAAATGGCTTGCAACTACTGACAAGAAAAAAATTGCTTGTTATTCAGAAATATTTCTGCTCTGCATCTCACAAGAAGTGGTGATGGGTTTTGAAAGCTGAAATTGAAAACTGCATCCATTTGTTTTGCTTGGATGGAGAGGTCACATGCTGCACTCCTGTTGCTGTTTGTAGGACGTGTCTGTTTGAACTCAGTTTTCAGCATGAGTGTTGAGATGAGTGAAATCAGGAGGAACACTCCATGATTATGCTTATCTTTTGTGAATGCTTCTGCCACTCAACATGCTGTGTGCCATGGGTATAAAAAATCAGCATGAAAAAGATGGCAACATTTGTTTAATAATCTCATTGGATGTATGTAAATACATTTTGCACTGTTCACCCAAAACTCATTGCTTAGGTTAGCCATGCAGATCTGATCTTGGTCTCACCTGCTCTGTAGCTTTGATTAGATCAAGACCATCTCTGGAAGAGGTTGCAACTAAAAAAGGCTGCTAAGGGAAACCATTACTTATACCTCTAAAAGACTTTTTTCATAGGTGCAATAGCCAAGTTGATTTTTTTCCTCTTTTATTATCCTTTGAAGCAAGTAAGCAGTGTGTTTTTGTTCTGTGCTTTCACAATTGTGATCAGAATTCAGTTGGATCAACTTAGTGTTCCCTGCCAGGTCAGAAAGGGCTAAATGATTTGGATGGAAGTTAAACACGTGACATTATTTTTCTTATTTCCTTTGTGAAAACTGAATTTTAGATTAAAAAAACCCCGCCTCAACCTTGTGAATTTTATTTGAAAATAGTTTGAAATATATTGCAGGAAAATCTTGAATATGTTAACACTTCTGCAAAGAAATGAAAATATTTGGAGGAAGTGGGAGGCCATTTCACAAGTCATGCTATATTCTGTGTTTTGAAAGAAAATTGTCCAAACTGAGTGTCTTTTTTTGAAGTTACAAGTAATATGTCAAATAGAATCATGATGTGAATCAGTACAGTTCCACCCTCTTGAGCTTCATTGCTTGCTTTGGCACACTTTTCCTGCACACCTGAAGCCTCTGGCTCCCAGAGAGCCTGAGCTGCAGGGAGTGACCTGTGCTCCATGAGGTGTTGCTCAGGTATTCAAGGTGATCCTTGCTCTTCACCTGCAGCCAGGAGGGGACCTCCTGTCCTGGGAGGGGATTGGTTTGTATGAGTCAGCCCTGAAAGCAGTAAGAATACATTCCACCACCTGCATGGACCAGCAGAGTGCTCTGTAAATTTTAAGGTGTGCACATAGTTTTAGTGCGATTGAGACCTGAAAGTGAGTTCAAAAACATGCCCTTGTTGATGTACCTCCTGAGGAGCAGTGTCTGGTTATGTTACAACAGTTGTTACTACTAATACTATTTATTTGCTGTCTTCCCTTTCCCATGTTTGGGCATGACCATTATTGGGTGTGCCTGGAATAAACTGCAAGTGTTCAGCTGTTTTCCCATGTTGTATCTGAAGCAGTCAGATGAGGGTTCCAGATGACCATTGTGTCTCAAAGTTGAGGTTTCTTGTGCGTGTAAAAGTACCTGAGTAATGAAAGTGGAATGAAAAAGTGCAGGAGATCTGATGTCCCTTCTGGGAAAAATCCAGTTTCAGATTTAATTTCCCTCTTTTCTGTGGGGGTTTAGCTAAGGCTTAGGCATATTCTGAGGTTCTTGTTTGACAGAAGTAGGGAAACAACTTATGTGCCTGTCAGTGAGTGACCTGTGCCAGCCATCTGTTTGTGACTAGGTGGAGGCAGCAATTAAGCACAGCCTGAATTTCCAATGTGTCTTGTCACACAATTATATACGAAAATAATACCGGTGGTTAACGATTATGTAATGGCTGTGAACACAACATGATGAGGCCAAGGATTTCTTGTAGACTGTAAGCATAACCATTTAATGATGTTCTTTAGTATGCATCATTCTCTCTTTATGGTTACCTCTCTTAGATGTTTGAGTGCAGAAATTTATTGAGTAGTAGCTGTTTGCACAAGTCCCTATTCCAGTGTTCCCTGAAGCCTGCAGCATTGCCCAAGTCCCAAGAGCTGCAGCTTGCCCAAGACCAAGCACCGGGTGACTCCCCCTGTGCCTGTTTCATTTCAAGGAGGCCAGAACAGTAGGATGTGCTTGTCCCACAGTGTTGCCATAGTCACTGTGGCCTTTAAACCAAGATAAAAGGATCACAGAGTGGCTCTAGAAATGTTCTTCCTTCTAATCTGCCTTACCTAGAGTCAGTGCACCATAAGGTCAAACCCAGTGTGCTATAATTTTTCTCATGTTGATTTAGCCATACACTGCTCTTCTGAAAGGTAAAAACCACTTCAGTCTTCTGTGCTTTACACCACATCTGTACAAATGCTTTGTGTTTCCTGGAGTAAACAGCACTGTCTTATAACAATGGGAGCTCATCTTAGCCACGTCTAAACTTCCGTCTCTTTAGTTTATCCCAGAGCTTGTTGGTTGGGAGGCAGTGGTAGCTGGATGGGTAGCAAGAGCAGACATGAGTATTTATGAGCACAGGATGACAGACATGCTGTAGAGATCTGTCACTCCTGAGCAGCTGAGCTAACTTACCTGTTGTGCTTGGAGGTTCAGTTTTGTGGATGATTAACTTCCATGAGAGGACAATTAGACTTCTTGTTCTGAGCTGACAGGAGACAGTGCTGGCTTTTTTTTTTTCCCTTTTTCTTTTTTCAGCTTGAGTGCTGAAAACGTCTGTTTGTTTTCTTCTCTGCATCCTTCCTTTCCTTGCCCACTTTTCTGTCTCCTGGCAGGCAGCAGCGTGGAGTTTGATTGGTGTGCTGTCTCCAGTATCCGCACGCTGCGTCAGCTTGGCAACAAGACTGTCGTCGTGAATTGCAACCCGGAGACGGTGAGCACAGATTTTGATGAGTGTGACAGACTGTACTTTGAGGAGCTGTCATTGGAAAGGATCCTGGACATCTACCAATATGAGGTAAAGAAAATCAGAAGCACTATAAAAAGCCATGAAGCAACCCAACTCTTCAAAATTCTTGTCACCAGCTTGCTCTGGCAGAGCAGCTGGGGGCGAGGGGAGAGAGCTTGCTCACAAAAGCTGTTTGGTTTGGATCCCAATGTTGCATTTTACACATCATTGATGTTCCTAGCAGACTGCTCAATAATGAATGCCAAATAAATATTAAATTATTTTGCAAGATGCCATATTGTGCAATATTTACAAGCAGATTTAATTTGCTGCACAGTCATTTATCGCACAAATTGTTCTGCCCTTGCAGTTCTGGGCTTTAGCAGTTAAGCACACCCTTGATTTGAAGCACAAGTCCTCCACTTGAAGTAGAACAACTTCTATGCATCACTCTAACATGTGCTCAAGAACTTGCAGGCTTGGCCTTGCAGTACAGTGGCAATGTTGTGGATGTGGTCCAGCGTGCAAATAGACAGATCTGGAATTGCCATCAAAACAGAACATGTTCCAGCTCCTGATCCAGATATTGCACTGGTCTCTTAGGAGTTTCCTAGTGTTCAGATGTCCTGATATGAGAGATGGAGAAGAGTCTCAGGCAGATTTAGTAATGAGAAGATATATAATGTAGACAGTTGGCCCCAACATGGAAAGTATTGATTTTTAAGGCGTAACACACTCATAGAATCAACCAGGTTGGAAGAGACCTCAAAGATCATACAGTCCAACCCCATTGTCATTACTAGACCATGGCACCAAGTGCCACATCTAGTCTCATCTTGCAAACCTCCAGAGATGGTGAATCCACCACCTCCCTGGGCAGCACATTCCAATGCCTAATCACTCTCTCAGTAAAAAAATGTCTTCCTAATACCCAACCTAAATCTCCCCTGGCAGAGCTTGAGTCTGTGCCCTCTTGTCCTCCTGCTGGTTGCCTGGGAGAAGAGACCAACCCCCACCTGACTCCAACCTCCTTTCAGGGAGTTGTAGAGGGTGATAAGGTCTCCCCTGAGCCTCCTCTTCTCCAGGCTAAACAACCCCAGCTCCCTCAGCCTCTCCTCAAAGCACTTGTGCTCGAGTCCCTTCACCAGCCTCGTTGTTCTTCTCTGGACTCGCTCCAGCTCCCTGTTCTACACATTTCTGAGGAAAGTGTGCTTCAGTAAATCATCACTCTCATTGTCCTGATTGGGTGGTCTGTAACAGACTCCCTCCAAGATGTCAGCCTTGTTGGCCTTCCCCCCGATTCTGATCCACAGGCACTCAACCTTGTTGTTACTGACCTCAAGCTCTACAGAATCAAGACACTCATCTTCGGTTTGTGGCTGAGGCTTTTAAAGGTGCTTACAGGAACTTCATCTGCCTTGACACTCAGTGGGAGTTGGCCATATAACTTGCTGAAGCAACTTTGCAGAACCCAGGTCATGTTAAACTTGGGCTTTTTTTTTTGCTCTTTTCCCCAGTATATGAGGATCTGTGTCCATCTCCTTTGTGAATTGGTGCAAGTTTCTAAAAGGATTTTATAATCTGATCATTCCCAAATTTGGAACCAAGCAAAAGCACATCAGAACTCAAGTCACAGTCTCTAGGCTCTGTTCTTCAACCATTTGCAAAATGCTGTTTAGGACCACTTTACATTGCATGTTCATACTTTCCTATTTGTACGTTGTTTTTTAAATTTATGTAAAAACAGAGACTGCTACTGGAAAACATAGATTTAGGACAAAACAAAAGACTCCCTGGTTCTCTGGACTCTAAAAAGCTGATTTTTTAATGCTTTAGGATTATCCATGAGGCTCAGCTCTAAAAGCATTGAACTCTTGTTTACTTAACAGCACTGAACTTCTGAGCTTGGGGCATGGAGGAAACTGGTGTGACAGTTTGTCAGACAAATAACACTGATGAAACACAGCATCTAATTACTGCAGGATCAAAGAGAAGGTAGAGATAGGTGATGAGGGAGCAACTGCTCATTTCAACACGGAGTGCTAGTAATTAGCAGGCTGGGTAAGAAAAACGTGTGAAAAGAGTAATGCATACATATTGAAACTTGCATTATCCTGCTTGTCACAGCAAGGCTTGGTGAGTTTGATGGGAGGTGATGCAGGTCTCAAGGTTTAATAGCAGCATCCTGTGGTACTCAGAGCTGAAAGGGAGGGGCACTCTTGGCAGTTTCACCAGCTCAGCCAGCCATGCTCATCAGCTGGACTGTGCTTATGCTTCTGGGCATGTTTTTAGCCCGTTCTGCTCTTGAAGTAAACCAAAAGGTGATTGTGAGAAGAGAAGGGGCAGGGAGAAGGCAGCAGGAGCTGAGATGGTGGGAAAAAAAAGGAAGATATGAGAGATGCTGAGAGTTTGCTACTCTGGCTTGAGTATGAAAACAACCGATTTGATGTTTGCTCTGGAGATGTTAAAGCCATCAGGGTCTGAGCCTAAACATCCAAAATCAGGGTTATGCTCTCCAATAATTCTCAAGATGAATAGTAAATATTCAGCTGGTTTAGAACACTTTTCTTTGGTAGCAACAGAAAGAAATGGTGTCATCACGCCTTATTTGCAAGCAGGAAAACTGAGTCTCTGAGGAGTAGAGTAGCCTACAGAGTCATGCAAAAGGGCATGGGCAGACCTGGAGACAGAACCCAGACCTCCAGTACAATGTAACCTAAGAGATATTATTTATGTATTTTTTTTGTACAATGTAACCTAAGAGATATTATTTGTTATATGTATTTTTTTAAAAAAAAGGAGTGAGCTAAATGCTAATATCCTGTTAACAGAATACTTCCTCAGGCAAATGCAGTTTGAAGTCAGTCCCTAAGGAAATGATCAAGGTAAAAGTTAATCTGATTCTGAGGTCCTTCACCAATCCTGCAGATAGCCATCCCTCCCAGCTTCATATACAGAGCTAGTGCCATGTTTCAGGCTGTTCTTTTAACCTCTCCTGCTCATTAGCTTCATCTGGTGTTCCAATGGACAATGAACTGCAGCAAATACTTTGAAAAGTCCTGGATCATTGGCAAGCTGTAGGTAAAACCTTCAGCAAACAATGGACACAACACTCTGCCCTCAGTAGAGATGATACATGAGCTCCCTAAACATTAGGATTAGCAGCAAACCTTGGGCAACTGCTAAGCTCAAATAAATAAGTGCACTGTCTTGTCTCAGTTCTTCTGATTAGACAAATTAGACTGCATTGAGGAGGGAGGTTACCAGCGAGGCTGAGGCAGCTGGAACTTGCCTACCAAGAGATGCTCACAGCTTCACACATCCCTATCCGAGGGATATACTCAGCTGTCCCTCCTCTTTCTCTCCCTTGTGTCCTCTTTTACCTCCAGCTGACATTCACAGCTGCTCTGACTCACCAGATACTGAGCTCTGCATAGCTGAACTGTGCTTTGGAGGAAAGTTTAATTTGCTGTGAATGTGCAAAGTTAGGTGGTAGTCTGTGAGGATGACAGTTTTAAAAAATAGAATTCCTTCCTTCAGATTTATTGGTTTTTTGTTTCCAGAGAAGATGTTCCCTTTTTATTTTAATATCTATCTGCTTGAGGGCCTCTTCTGATTCTCTTTCCGTTTCTAAGATCATTCTGAAACGATTCATAAAAGTAAAGGAGGCTCTTAGGTACAATTTTAATGGTCTAATTTGTTTTCAAACTCAGGGAAAAAGAAAACCCAGCTCTATTACTAATGACATAAAAGCAAGGTAGTAATAAAAAGAATGATTTTTGTTATAAACGGGAAAATAATTCTCTCTAGGTTTCTTTCACTAGATTATGTATTGGGTATATTTTAAAGATATCTAATGGCAAGGATGTTATTCATTTCCTTTATAATTAAAATATGCAGTGGCATCCCCTTCTGCCTGCCCACATGTCTCAGTGGAGCAGTCCTGTCCCCTGGCAGGACAGTGGCTGCCCTTGGGGCAGGAGCATGCTTTGGGAAACAGCAGAATTTTAAAGGAAGAAGTGAGCTGCAGCTAGGTTCAATTTATGACTCTTTTTGACTAAAATTGAGTTTGTGATTCTCTCCTATTTGCTTGAATGAGCCATCTCCTCTGTCTCCTTAAGGCTGGAGTCCCTAAAGCCATCCCAACTTTGATGTAGGCCGTATTTAGATTTTAGAGGCTCAGTAACTAGAATTGTTTTAAAGGAAGAAATAAGGAGCAGCTGAGGAGAAGCTGTTAGTTGAGACATTCGCATGGCAAAGATGTTGAGGATAGATTAAGATGTTGGTTGACCTTGGCAGCAAAGCTGGGCTGACTCGTTATCAAACAGGAATCCTTCCAAGCTGCAGGAAGGGATTCACAAGTTTATTCAGTCTCATCCATGTGGGATGGTAAGGAGCCCAGGGACTAGAGAGAATTGCTGTGTTTTGGATGGGTCTGGATGAAGTAAGGAACATATTTCTGAGTTGGAGATGTTGAGCTCTGATGTCATGAGACAAACCTATGTGGGCACCAAACAGCCTCTGTCCTTGCTCCATCCTCTACTAATGAGGCATTTTCTGCTGCCTGTCCTAAGCTCTTTCAGATGGTTGCTGTTGGCCAGCAGCAGTGTGTCATCCCATAAGCAACTGCATGGTGTAAAGGAAAAAAAAATCATCTCCAGCCCTGTGTATTAGCCTGTTAAGCAAATAATAATCTTGTAAACCTTGGGATAATAAGTGCTGCTTAAATGCCAGATATTTTAGTGGATTTTT
Organism: Acanthisitta chloris; assembly: GCF_000695815.1. Taxonomy (NCBI): domain Eukaryota; kingdom Metazoa; phylum Chordata; class Aves; order Passeriformes; family Acanthisittidae; genus Acanthisitta; species Acanthisitta chloris. The sequence continues at coordinate 61,520 of NW_008685603.1, read as the reverse complement.
ATTATGGTAGGAAATTAACCATATCAAAGTTGAGCAGGAATTTTCCTAGCATTTATAATCTATTTTTTCACAGTCACTTCTAGTCCATCCTGCGCTCAGCTCACGGATCTACCACTCCAAATCCCTTTAAATCTGTGATAAATAAGTTCCTCTCCCAGGAAGGCCAGTGGGGCTGACTACCTTCAGGAAAAACACACTTGTTAATTAAAAGAACATTGTTCCTCTGCCTTTTAGAGCCAAACCATGGATCACTTGATTTAAGTTTCTCGTTTGTTAGAAGTGGGTAAAACTGTAAAACACATTTGGTTCAAAAGAGTCCTTCACTGCAGCTGTGCTGTAGGCCAGATTCTCCTTTGGGCCAAGTTTCACCAGCTTTAATTGGGAAGTAAAGTGCCTGTTATTTAATTACCCTCAATTATTACACAGTCTAAATGTAATTCATGTCCTCATAGTTGTTGCAGTTACCCTAAGGCTTTTTTTGCTGCTGAAAATTTTCACACCTGACTAGATTGTACTTGAAAGCATTAGTGGTTCTATGTTAAAAAAAAGTCCCATATTTCCACCTGAAGAAGGGTGTGTGTTTGTTAGCAAGCTCACCTATCTCTTGTTATTTGCTGTGTATTATTTCCTCACTGCCCAGTGACAGACATGAAATGCTCCATTGTGGCTGGAGGATGCTGTGCCAGCTTGTCCTGCCTCACCTGCTTCTGGAATTGACATACTTGCAAATAACCTGTGTGGAAACCAGCACATAGGACAAGTTTGCTGAAATACTTGCTACTATCCTGGGCACTATGGGAAATGAGGAGCTAGTCAGGAATAAGGAGCATGGATTAAAATGAAGGGCTAAGTGTATGCAGAGTAATTCAGCATCACAGGCTGACTGATGTGTTGAGCTCTGCTTACCTTTGTTACACTCCTTTAAGAGTGGCTTGGTGGTTTGCTTATGAAGTAACAGTGCTGCCAGACAAAACCCATAAATTTCAGTTTTTTCCCATTGCCTCTCTGCTGGAGGTTACTGCCTTGCAACTCTGGAATGAAAAAGAGTTTTCACGAATGTCTGATGCTCTCCAAGTCTCTGGCCAAGAGCATGGGGGAGGCTATTTTCTCTAAGAGCTGGACTGAAATAGAAAGAGCACCTGAAGCATTTTGTTTGTTCATGCTGCTGGTCACAGCAGGAAAGGGGGAGTAGGCTCGGTTGAAGTGATGGTCTCCATGTTCATATGTGTAGGAGAACATGGGAAGGAGACCTGACTCCACCAAGTGGAGTCTTATCCTCACTGGGAAAGCTGAAGGACCTAAACATGACATGCAAGCAAGGTAACAGCATGTGGTTCAAGCAGGAGTTATAGAAGCATGGCTTGACATCACAAGGTGTGTAGATACTGCAGACTTTGGTTTCCTGGGGAATTTGACCTCAAGTTACTGCTGGGTTTTGAATGATATCAAGGAGGATATTGCTCATGTAGAGAGGCTACGTACTCTGAATCACACTTTGCAAGCTGGGTGCCTCTGGATCAGCACAATTATGATAAAAGCATAGAATGGCTTGAGTTGGAAGGAGGGACCTTAAAAATCACCTAGTTCCAACCCCCTGCTGTGGGCACCCACTAGACCAGGTTGCTCAAAGCCCTGTCCAACCTGGTCTTGAAAACTTCCACAGATGGGCCATCCCTGACTTCTCTGGTGAACCAGTGCCAGTGCCTCACCACTCTGAGTAAAGAATTTCTTCATAACATGTAACCTGAATCTCTCCTCTTTTAGTTTAAAACCACTCCCTCTTGTCTTATCACTGTCTGCCAATGTAAAAAGTTGCTCTCCCTGTGTTTTGTAAGCTCCCTGTAAGTACCGAAGGCTGAACAACTCCAGTTCTTTCAGCCTAGCTGCATAGGAGAGGTGTTCCAGCCCTCTGATGTCTTTGTGGTCCAGTGATCTGTCTTTGTTCACAACAACCTGGAGAGACATGTAATGTAAACATTAGATTTCTAGTTGTGACAGCTCTTATTGTTAAGTTAACTTGGACGTGACTGTGCTCCTCCTATCTGTCTGCCGACAGGGATGCAGTGGCTGCATTATTTCTGTAGGTGGGCAAATTCCCAATAACTTGGCAGTGCCACTGCACCACAGTGGAGTAAAGATCCTTGGCACAAATCCCTTGAAGATTGACCAGGCAGAAGATCGCTCCATATTCTCAGCTATTCTGGATGAGCTGCATGTGGCCCAGGCCCCCTGGAAGGCAGTCAGTACACTGGTAAGTTGGGATGTGCATCTGGGTATGTGCATCTGCTCAGGAGGGCCTGACTCACGGATACATTTCAAAATTCCAAAGACATTTGATGGTTTATTTACTGCCAATGTAGGAGACCTTTTTGATCCATGTAAAGTGATGCTGTAGCAGCACTGGGAGTGAGTGGACTGGAAGTGAAACTGGAAGTGTCTTTAAATCATGTTTACACAACCTGGAGTAGAACCCATGTTTACACAACCCAGCAGAAGTTAGCACCATTGTCAGGCTAGTTTAGTTTATCCTGTTGGCCTTGAGAACTGTTCTAGCAGGTGGAGATTGCAAAGTTGGCACTGCTCTTTTTTCCCCAGTGAAGCTTTATGGACAGGGAAGGCCTGAAGGTGACAACTCTGTAACCAAGAAGTCAGGGGGGCCTTCAGCCCAGGCTGCAGTCCCCAGCTTCTTCCCCTCAATCTTACTGGCTAGTAAAGTGCAAATGCAGTTAGAATTGGAATTTTGGTATGACTTTAAAATATTTTCTTCTTCACAGCATGTTTTTTCCCCTTTCTTTAGAGAGACGCAGTTGAATTTGCAAGCTCAGTGAGATACCCATGTTTGCTGAGGCCCTCCTATGTTCTGAGGTAAGGCTCAGCCATCAGAGCTCTGCAGGGTGGGGATATGGACTCCAAAGGCCTCTTTGAGACAAGAAAGAATAATTTCAGGGGCTGTGCTAGGTGTATGTGGCATAAAGCTGCTCGTCATAACAGGTGGGACAACTGCTCAAACCAATAATGGAAGTGAATGGATCCCTTATGTCCATCAGGCACAGATCAAAGGTAGAACATAATCATAGAAATGTTTGTTTAGCTGCATTACCTTTTTCATATCTCAAGGCCAAAAACATGAACCATCTGGGATATTCTTTAAGGTACCTGAGACTACTACCTGTACAATTAAGTCAGAAGATTGTTTGCCACCAGGAAAACCAAAAGGCAACATGCTGAGGCCATTTATTGGGATTGGCATCTGTTTTCAGAAAATGACAGCACATCTTTTGAATTCAGCTTCTTATTTGCCAAGTTTCTCTGCTTACAGGCATGTTTTATGTCCCTACACTGCTGGCAGCTGCTTCTCATTAAACAGACATTGTGCAGAGCCCCATTTCCAACAGCTAGACTTCTTGAGGAAGTTAGAGCAGTGTGTGCACACAGCAAACTCACATGTTCTGAATGATAGATCACTCTTCTCTGTGAGGAGTTTCTTCATAGCTAAATGACTAGGCACAGAGAGACAGTTTGCTAGGCACAGTTTACAAGGGAAGCAGGATCTTTTTCATATGAAGAAGACACACATATCAAAATAAAGAGAAAAGCACAGTGTCAGTTTTTTTGGGGGGGAGGCAAACACAATTTTTATTTAAAAAGAAGAAAAGGAGAAGGATTTCTTGTATGTTCAACCCTCAAGGAAATATCCTTTAGCAGAGACTCTTGAATGTGACTTTTCTGTCTGGTTTCTGAAGCTTGCAGTGGGGTTGCAAGCAAAGTTAGAAAACAGCCCTTGGGTCAGGAGTATAAGTTAGAAACTGCTTCTGATGTAATTGTCCAGATTTTCAGGGAACATTTCTTTTAGCCTGTTGTTTCCATCTGAATTAAATCCATTATAGACCCTTTCCATGTTAAGTATTTGCTAAAGGATGTTTGCAGGTTAGGGGGACTTCAGTGAGAAAGATGAAACTGGAGGATGTAAACTTTGAGGAACCAGAGGGTGAAGAGCCTGAGCACAGCACCCTGTCTGGCCTCTATTTGCAGAACAGCAGCAGTTCCACAGCTAGACTTCTTCTTCATCCTTTGAGCAGATATGACCTTCAATATCTGACAGTTTCCTTGGGAAACTAAATGCATTTCCCCACCAGTTAAGTACTGTGTGCACCAGCTCACATCCTCAGCGGTGCTCCTGACATAGGTCCATGGATTTAATTGAACTCTATTGATTTACATCAGCTGAAGAGGTAGTCCAGTAAATATAATCACCTAGGTACTCGTGTCTATTTATCTTAGCCCAAAGTGATTGATTTTGTGGGATAGCTCCTTCCTCCACTTTTCTCCACAGCCTCTGTGGGCTTGCCCATCAAAGCAAGGGGGAAGCTGGATGTCAAGGGTAGAAATGGCCAATGTAACATCTTTTTTAAGAGATTCTTGTCTTTAAAAGGGACCTGAATCACTGACTCTGGACCCATGTTTTCCCAGTTCCCCCCCTCTCTGACACTAGTGACAGCAACATTTCAAAGTAGCTTTCAGATACAGCCTGTGTATGTACTCTGCATCTCCTTTAGGGGATAAGATGTTGGGGACAAACACAGTGAAATGGCCAGAAATGAACAGCCTATTTTCATCTGTATTTATACTGTCATAGCCATCATCAGTGGCCTGTGCATTCCCCACTTCATCTGTCACTGAGGAGCAATCGGGGTAAAGTGAGCAAAGAGTCTGTTTTGCCTTGAGCACACAGCTACCCTGCCCCAAGGGGAAGGTCTGGCCCTTAGTGGGGCTGTCTGGCTGACTAGCTGTCTCCCCCAGTGTAGGGGGAGCTTCAAAGACTTGGGTCAGGAAAGGGATTTCACAGCAGTGCTAGGCGACCACAGCTCTTTATTTGGTTCACTGTTATGGTTCTGGAGTTCTCCTGTCTTCTCTGGAAGTATAGTGGAACATCATTAGGTACCAGCTCTGCCTCTCTTTCAGTCAAGAGTGGAGCACATGGCTTGAGTTGGGAATTTGCTTGACTAGTCTATCATACTGAGGTAGTTGGTAACTTTGTGAACCCTGAGCAGTAGTGTCTGATATCTCTCTTGAAGTCACAAGGGAAGCTGAACTGGTTTCTTTTCCTTCCTGTTCTCACAGTGGGTCTGCAATGAATGTAGTATTCACTGAAGAGGAAATGAAGAAGTTCTTAGCAGAAGCCACCAGAGTCTCTCAGGTACTTCATGCTGCTACTGCTTTTCCTTTTTGTGTTTACTGTATTTGTTTCATGTCTACTGTATATTCCATCTCTTTTTGATTCTTTATTGTGTCTTTCTTACTCTTTGCCTTCCGTACTTGGGGACGAGCTACTGAAATTAGAGTTTGACTCCTCAATTTGTTCCCTCACAGACTCCCTAACATGGGAACCCATGCAAGCATCCTTACTGACATACTGCTTTTCCTTTTTGTGTTTACTGTATTTGTTTCATGTCTACTGTATATTCCATCTCTTTTTGATTCTTTATTGTGTCTTTCTTACTCTTTGCCTTCCGTACTTGGGGACGAGCTACTGAAATTAGAGTTTGACTCCTCAATTTGTTCCCTCACAGACTCCCTAACATGGGAACCCATGCAAGCATCCTTACTGACAGGGATG
>NW_008685603.1:51636-55887 GCF_000695815.1 Acanthisitta chloris | reverse complement strand
GAATGGGAGTTACCTGTTGGACCCAGATTTCTGACCAGTTAATTATGTAAATGTATGTAGCTGCTGAGCTGGGACTCTTCCTACCCCAGCAAAGCTTGCTGATGGCAGGTTATGTCAACAAGCATAGAGCTAACTGCATCTTAACTCACTTTCTGAATTGTTTTGCCTGGCTTCTTTGAACAACTTAAAACTTTATCTTGGTATCTCTTCTGAGGGTTTTTTCCTCTTTTTTTTTTTCATGGTCACTGTTGAGAACAGACTGTGACACCATAAACACTGCTGTCACAGGAGTCTTGGAGTTAAAAATCAGCAAGTCAAAAAGGAACTCTGAAAACACAACTGGCTATGGAAGCCAGACATACTACTTCTTAGTTGGGATTTCTCAGGTGGTTAGAGCTTGAACAAGAACAAAACCATATGGTTTTTAAGTGTGTGAGGCAAATGATGAGAGTTTTGCTTTTCAGCAAAAATTGATGGAATGAAAGGGAGATACCTTGCAAAATCATAATATCCTGAAGGGTACGTTAGTGTGGAGGCAAGGAGACCACTTGCATCATCTTTGAACAAGTATTAAAGGGAGAATACCCCTGTCATCAGGAGTAGTGATATAATTAATTCCCAGAAGACTACAGGGTCAGCCTGTGGCAGTGTGCCAGGTTCTTAGCAGTGCTCAGCCTTCCAAAATGCTTAGCTTCTCTCTGGACTTCATGTGAAGTACTCAGCTTTGTGTTTTCACTCACAGAAGCAGACTAGGCAAGAGCCTGAAGCCCCATTCAGTGGGACAGGTCACTCTCTCCTGATGCTGGATGGCTTTATGATGGCAGTGGATGCCCTATAGCAGCCTGAAGCCCAGGAAAGTGACCCTTGGTCACCCCACCTTGTCACAGGTTGATTGACTTGAATTGGGCAATACTGTTCTTCACTGATGAGAGGTCTTGTCCCTGGTACAGGAGACCTTACTTGGAGTTGCACTTACAGAGTCTTGTGCTGTATTCCTAGGGGAAAGAGAGGGTGTTCCCATGTGATCTTTAGGATGTCCAGTGCTGCTACATAAACAAGACACTGCCACTTGCTGCAGACATGACCAGTTGCACACCATGAGTTTTTGGCTGCTCTGGTCCTGGTCCTGCTGAGACTTACACTAGGTTTACATGCTAATTTTTTGCCAGTGTAGTCAGACTGTTAAGGGCAGACTTCTTCCTTCATCCAGTGTTGCATATTGACAAAAGCTACAGCTGAAGCTAAGCTAGCAAAAAGCAAACCAGAACAAAAGTACTGTGTTCTGCTGCTAAATCAGGAAGGATTTTTTCAGTCTTGTCAAGGCTTTGTCGTCTGTTAGTGGTTCCACAGAAGCTACCAACATTAGTTGTGAGCATCTTTGTGGGACACAGGCTTCATTTTTCTGGATACAAAGCCTTACCTAGTTCTGCTCCATCCAACAGAGCATCTCTGGGTGAAGGGCCTGGCCAGTGTTGTTCTGTTGTTTTAACTACTTTGCCATTCTGGTGTTGTGTCATTATGGCATTTATGTTGTCAATAATGTTCAAAACGTCTTGAGCAGATTGAAGTAAACAAGGTTGTGAGCACATATAAAATCTTCTGGTGAAAAACTGCAGCAAGACAGAAAGTTACAGGACAGAAGCCACTAAATTTATGAAACAGTGTAGGCTGCAGCATTGTCCTTGCCTGTGAATTTACCCTTGCACTGATAAATGGAAGGAATTGTGTCTTGTAACTTTTGGAGTTGCTTGATATTTTTTAAAGAGGAGCCTTTTGAGCGTGCACAGACTGTCATTTATTTCATTTTATTCTCTAATAAATAACAGGCAGTTAATAGTGGATGGGACAGGTAAAATGTTGAGACACAGAGCTGGCCAGGAAGAATGCAGATTAGATTTTAAACTGGCTGTTGGAGCAGGTGTCTGGAAGGAGAAAGTATTAGAGGAGAGTGGGAAGTGTGTGTTTTGGCATCCCAGAGAGGGGCAGGAGGAAGAGGATGGAAAACAATGTAAACCAGGGAAAGTATTGGCAGTCAAGGACAGGTTGTTCCTGGCTGTCTATAATTAGTGGCAGCCTCTCCCTGGGAGACTTTGGAAACCAGGCAGAGAAACTAGAAAGGAATGGATCAGTTGCCTAAAACATGACACTAAAATAGCAAACAGCAACTCCACAAAGTCATTAAGTAATGCAAGGAGCAGTTACATGTGAAGCATTATGTCCAGTGAGGTGTCTGGGAGGCTCAGACGGAGGGAATTGAAGATCTTGGCCATAGGGGAAACAGGATCAGAGGTCGCTGGATCCATACACGTCTCACTATCTTCTTTGTGCCCTGAGCTCATGTCAAAACCTTTTGTGATTTTGCCCCAAAATTCCTTGTCGTGGAGGACTCAAACTAATACATCAGTGGTTTGTGGGGGAAATTATGCCAAGTTTTCCCCCATTATGTCTTTGCAAGGTGAACTTATCTGTGGAAATAAGGCTATTATTAGATGGTCTTTTGGGATTCTCCATCCTAAGGAGCCTGGATGGTGTCCAAACATTCTGAAATAAAAACTTACTTATTTTTTCTTGTCTTGATGACAGGATCACCCTGTGGTACTCACTAAATTTATTGAAGATGCCCGGGAGGTAGAAATGGATGCTGTAGCCCAGGCAGGAAGAGTAAGTACTTTGCTTTTCTTTAATATTAAATTTGTTTTTCAGGATTGGAGATTTGCAAAAGTGTGTGATTTAAATGATTTACTGTATAGCCATGGATCCATGCTGAGAAGAGTGGAGAAACAAGAAAAATTCATCTTAGATTCAAAACTATCGTGCTTGAAAAGCTCCACCTATCTTATTGTATACACCCAACCAGTTATTTTCTTAGGCATTGCTATCCATGTGAGTGAATCCTTTAGAATATATTTTTTACTGGATCTGCAAATCACTGGCTTCAGGAATTACTTTCATCAGAATTGTAGCAGCATGTGTTAGGGTATTACCACAGTTGTTTTACTATTACAGCTTCACATTCTGTTTCATTCCTCAGCAAAGACAGTTCTCACAAAAATATCACAAGCTTCTCAATTAACAGAAATACTCTGTTTTCAATCTTCATTTTTAACAACAGTCTTAATCACATTTTTGGTATTGAGCTAGTGTGCCTTGTTGTGGTACATTCAGTTTAAAACCCTGGGCCTGAATTTCCTCTGCTTGCTTTCTCCATGATAAAAACACTGCAAGAGTGGGGAAAAAATAATATTCCAGTGATGTTGGTCCATGCTTGTTTCTGTGGAGCAATGACAACTTTTTTTGTGTTCTGGTAAGGAGAATTTGGAGAGCTGGTTGAAAGCCTACTTACCTTTTACCTTCTGAGTCAGTGTGTGCTAGGAAAGAAGCCTTAGGGTCTCCAGGCTGTGGCAGCTTTTATCATGTTCGTGATTTGCTTAACCGTGCTATGAAAGACATTAATGTGGTCTTCTTGTTCATGTGTCTTGTGTCTACTTCAGGCCTATTCTTCCCCAAATCTTAGGAAATTCACTATTTCCCCCTCCCCCCTTTCCATATCCTTTTTTAGATATAGCTCTGTTCAGGAGATTGGGATGGACTGAGGATAAAGGAGCAGTTCATGAGAGAGGGCGAGATGACTAACTGCTCTCTTGTTATTGTATGCAGGTTATTTCACATGCTATTTCAGAGCATGTGGAGGACGCAGGGGTTCACTCTGGAGATGCTACCCTCCTGTTACCCACACAGACTATTAGCCAGGGAGCCTTGGAGAAGGTAAGTGTTGCACTAGCACTGAAAAGAGAAAAGGAAATGAGAGTTTGAATCTGCTTTCCTCCCATCACCAATGGGTTTTTAAAGGCCAGTGTGATATGTCAGGGTGTCCCTGGGATTGGCTGGATCATCTGAACTGTATCCCAGTAATTGAAGCAGTAGGTGTGCCCATTCTTAGATCCATTGGGGTTTTTCATTTCCTTGGTTTAGAACCAGCAGTAGCAGTGTGCTGGTTTGAAAAGCAAACCGGTGAGAGACTCTGAATCAGAAGTACAATTTAATATGAACAACACAACAAAACAACACAAATGCAACAGTACAAAAAAATGTAACCTGACAGAGTCAGAAAATAACCTGACACCCTGTCAGTCAGGGTGTAGTAGTAGTCCGATGAAATGGTGGCTGCAGTCCTCCTGGAGTGATGGGTTTGTTGGAGCAGTGATCCCGCAGATCCGTTTCTCTCCTGAAGGTCCAGCAGCAGCTCTTGTC
>NW_008685603.1:35903-51584 GCF_000695815.1 Acanthisitta chloris | reverse complement strand
CCATGGCATGGATACCCCCTACACTGCAACCCAGGACAAGCAGATTAGCTAATTCATACATATGCCATGGTTCACTTTCCACTGCCTTTTCTCTCACAATCCTTAAATGATTATATCAGGTGTATGACTTTCTAGCTGCCTCTTTTTCCAAGAGTAATATTGGAATGAATGAACCTCACCTAATCCTGACTTTTCCCATTTCAAGAATAAACTACCCCCTACACTGCAACCCAGGACAAGCAGATTAGCTAATTCATACATATGCCATGGTTCACTTTCCACTGCCTTTTCTCTCACAATCCTTAAATGATTATATCAGGTGTATGACTTTCTAGCTGCCTCTTTTTCCAAGAGTAATATTGGAATGAATGAACCTCACCTAATCCTGACTTTTCCCATTTCAAGAATAAACTTAGTGATACAGTTAGTTGTCAAAATGCATTTTTAAAATAAAATGTGCCATCTGCTGTGATGCCATCCTGTTAAGGGTTTGTTTGGAAGTTAACAAGAGCTATAATGCAATGGCCTGTACTCCAGCTCCATTTCCAAGAATGTCCAAGGCCCTGTTTCTGCAAATAGCCATCTCCGGGAGCAAAGCCATTCAAATGCTTGTACTGACAAACCTGGAAAAGATAACTTTCCTCCCAGTTTGTTCCAGAGTGTATCTGCTGAGGCACCTCCCACTACTCTGGATTGAGATAGGCATATTGGGGAAAGACTTTTAGGACACTTATAAAGCTGAGTAGTTTTTCCTCAAATGACAAAACATTATTCATGATGTCACAAAGAAAGGTATAAAGGCTCCAGTGTGCAGTGTAGGAATTGCTACAGGGCAAGACTTTGATTCTCTCTCTTTCTCCTTCTCCCCCCTGATTTCTCACACACACACGAAGCTGATTTTTACTTCTGCCCTCAAATGGCACTTCAAGCTCTAGGTTACCAGGGAAATTAAACATGTTTGCTTCCGAAATAATGCTATTGCCAAAAGGAGGTTGCAGAGTGAAAACAGGGCAGAGAGAGATGACATTTAAAGGAACACACATGAGGTGATTTATTGCCATGATGCTGTCTATCTTGTAGGACTTATTTATTCTATATACACACATTTTCACTGTATTTCTTTGTTCCTATAGATAAAAGCTGCTACAAAAAAGATTGCAAATGCCTTTGCCATCTCTGGTCCGTTTAACATCCAGTTCTTGGTGCAAGGCAACAATGTGCTGGTAAGAGCTCTTGTGGCTGTGCGACGAAGTCAGGATCTGCTTAGGTGCATGGCCATGGAAACTCTGTGGCAGTAGCAGCTGTGCCAACTAACTTGTCTGGTGCTGTGGCCTCACCTGTGCCACCCCAATCACACAGCTCTCCCTGCTTGTGTGCGAGAGAGTATCCTCCCCTGCCTTCATATTGAGGGTTAAGCAAGTCTGTTTGCCTTGTCTGTCAGCACCAGCTTTGTTTCAGTGTGGGCTGCTGTCCTTCCCAAAATCATCAGCTTTGAATAGGATGGAATGCTCTGAGACCTGTTGCTCATCCTATCATTGCTTCTAGATCTCTGATCTCTTCTCTCAGCTTTAGCTATTTTGATATTAAATATAGCCTCCCAAAGGGTTGGAAAGACAAACAGTGTAGGTGTTTAAGCCTTTAATATAGGTCATTAAGATGGTTATCTAAATAGTCCTAGTAGCTATCAGTAACAGAAGTACAGTGGATGTCTGACCCTTTTTGGGTAACATTTGGCCTCCTATTGGTTATGGAAGGAGGTTAGAGGAATGTGAACAGAGTATGGCTGAGGAAGCAGAGAATGGGAAGAAAACCTGACTTGGAACAGAAGAGATGCATTATAGGTGAAAGATCCTGTTTGGGATTCTAGTTGAGTAAAATGTACTTACTGTTCGTCACCTTCCTTTTCTGTTTCACATAGTTATTCAGAAACTCCACTGAGGAACAGAATGGAGTTTCTCATTTCTTGCTTTACCTCAGCTGTGTTTTGCCTTTTCCCTGGATAATCACCCCTTCTCCATTCCGTCTTAATTTACCCTTTCTTGGGTCACTGAATGACTTCTACATGTGTGTAAGGGAAGTCAGCAAGGGTTGCCTGGTCGTTCATGAAGTGCCATTACCATGGCAAAAGAACAGGGTGGGCTTCTAGAGGTTGTACCTAATACCTGTGTGTATGTTTCCATGCCTCTGGCACATTAACACTGCCTGACCCTTGTACTTCCCTTCTGTAATCCCAACAGGTGATAGAGTGCAACTTGCGCGCTTCACGCTCCTTCCCCTTTGTATCGAAGACTCTGGGTGTGGACTTCATTGATGTGGCCACTAAAGTGATGATTGGAAAAGAGATTGATGAATCATCCCTCCCCACAATGGAACGTCCCATTATTTCATCCAAATATGTTGGGGTTAAGGTATGGTTTCCAAAAGAACACCAAAAAAACCCACCGCAGAGCCAGCACAGAGGGTGTCAATAGGCAATGAGTACTTTAATGTCCAGAGGGAACAATTTACTCATTGACCAAAGGCTAAATTGACCTTTTGTAGTTTCTGTCAGATAATGTACTTGGAAATTTTAGAGAAAAATCTAAGGAAAATTACCCAGTGATTATTAACAAAATTCATCTTCCTTTATTTTTTACTTCTGATCTCCTCTGAATTCATGGTACAGCGGAGTCGCAGGTTGATAGTTGGACTTGATGATCTTAGAGATCTTGTCCTACCTTGATGATGTGATGATTCTATGATTCTATGTGTATGAACTGCAGAATAAATTTGCACTTGCAGAATCAAACGCTGAAGTTCAGGCTATCTCATAATACTATCTGATATACATGTGGACACCTTTGTGTTATGAGTGGCTCCCAGATTTCATCTTCAGCATTTGGCATATGGGCTGCTAAATGCATGGAATCCCCTGTATATACACCACCAGTTAAAATGGGGGTGAAAGTCTTGGGTGCTTTGATTTCAGTGGGGCCAAGATTTTACTTTTCATAATTACTAAGCTTTTATAGCAGCCAAGCTACTAAAGTGTACTGCAGATATTTTTGAATGCTTAGTGGAAGAAAAAAACCTAATTGAAGTTCCTAATCGTAAAAATCTAGAACAGCAGTGCAGAAAATCCAAGGGATAATGAGAATTGTGTATACCGAAACTTTCAAGCTTTAATAGCTTCCATATCAAATGAAAACTGAGGAGGCAGAAAACACCTAATATCTTTCTACTAATAAAATGTTCAGACCTATTTATACACAAGCCAAATCTGTGGCCCAAGCCAGCTCAGGTTATTGTCAATCAAATCAGTCTACAAGTGGCTTTACATTTTATTTTGGTGCCTCAGACAGGCAGGATCTGATATTCAAACTTGAGACTTCTTTTTTACTTTTGTGAGTCTTATTTATTTTTTAAAATTTCTACCATTTAGACCTTGGACTTCTGCATTGCTGTTAGCTAAACTGTCAAGGGTTTTGTCTCTCCTGGGAATGCTAGCTACAGGGAGGAAAACCCAACTATATTATTGAAAACTTCCCTACAAAGCCTTTTATGCTCCTTGTGTTCTGTGTGGATTTGACAAATATAAAAACCTGCTAATGCCTTTGGAAGTGCTAAACTTGGAAGGATATTCCAGTTTAACCTGTTTGTTGTTATTCATGCATCATATTTTCCATCCTTTTATAATTTATTGCTAGGGATATTTACATGGAGATGGGATCTTACTCCTCCAGCAGTTCTTAAAAGAGGATATAAAACCCTTTTTATCTTTCCCAACATAGCTGCTCCTTTATGTACTGGAGTTCCACTTTTTTAGCTGGTGACTGAAATGCTGCCTTGCCATGTTTGCTTGCAGACTCACTCAAGTATCAAGGCCTGACCAAGACTGAATCCTGGATGGAGCATGACTAGACTGACTAAGTTTTAAATTGGATTAGTTGCAGACCAGAGTGTGCTCCTGCTGATGCATTTTCATGTTTGTGGCAGACAAAAGTTAGGGAGCTGGTGGAAACCTTTGCTGCTTATTACCTTTCAAGACAATAGATGCATTAAAATAATTCACCTTAACTGCCATGTCTCAGCTTGAGACTGTAGAGTGGCCACTGCAAAAATTTTCTCTTTGCTTGCAGTAGAAACTAAACTGATCTAAAAGTCACAAAGGCACATGACATTTTTTGAGAAGCCTTTCAAATTTCTGTGGTCACGTTGTGACTGGTTATTGTTAGGTGTCATGAAACAGCAGCTGTCATGTCTGCAGTATTGCCCTTGGAGACTTCCAAGAACAGAATTGTGTCTTTGGATTTGAAAACAGATTCTCTTTTAAGCAATAAGGATACTGTCTTATGTCAGTGCTGTTAGTATTTTAAGGCGTGGAGAAACCCTGTAGAAAATAATTCCTTAGCAGGAAACTTGTTCCGTGTTTCTCACATGTGTTCATTGGCTCTTTAACAGTTTCTTTTCCTCCCGTCCCCCATTAGTTATTTTAAGGTCAAATTAGACATGAGAACTCAGAGAATGCAATCACATAGGTCCTCAGATAATGCCCAGGAGGGTTTAATATTTTCATATCAAAGATTAGAAGAAAATTACATGTGTGTTTTGGGCAGGAGAGGGAAAATATGAAAGTCTTTTGCAAAGTTTCTTCTTGTTCACACCATAAGTGTGCCTTCTTGTGGAATAGATTTGTTTCTGTGGATGAAAAATTTCATGGAGAAAAGTGTTCCCAGGATAAGCAACTGGATTCAGATAGCATCTTTCCTTATTCCATGAATTAGATGCTTCACAACCTTTCTGTTTTAAAATGTGTCCTTAAAATGATACTGATGCTACTGATGGAAAATTGACCACTGGAATGTGAGCAGGACTGTAAGAGTTGATTTATTGGTTGCAAGATTGATATATTGGTGAAACACATGTTTGTTTGTTCCAGTCTGTCACCACAATACTGGGGGATCTAATTTGCCAAGTACTTCTTTGCTTGTCAGCCTTGACCACTGCTTTTTTTTTTTTTTCTGGATAAATTCATGAATGGAATTTTTATATTTTGTTAAATGATCCATTAATTTTTTTTTTCTTTCTTCCTCCTTCCTCTTTCCTTCACCAGGCCCCAATGTTTTCCTGGTCCCGAATGAGAGATGCTGACCCTGTTCTCCGATGTGAAATGGCCTCTACTGGGGAGGTATCTTTTAGATTTGCCTTTTCTTTTCAAGCAAGTTGACTTTTAACACCATGAATCTTTGAAAGTGATCTTATTACTGCCTGAATCATGATGGCATCTGTAGCTTCTTCAGAAAATTGGAAACATCTTTCTTAGCTGTAAAAAGCACAATGTCCTGGGAAAACTCAGATTATTCAGCCACTGGATGTCCCTCTTTACCTGCATGTCAGCTCCCTGAGTTGGACCTGGTTGGTGTGACAGCCTAAAATGAGTTTGTCTGAGAGCAGTCGGATTCTGGGAGGCTCTCACTGTGTCAGTCTGTTTTATGAATCATCTGCTCCTGGACAGACAAGTGCTTACAGCTTCCAAAGCCCCCATGGACACGTGCCAGAATAGCAGCATCGAGACTCCAGGCCATGAGCCATTGGTCTTGGAACGTGCTGCTTACTTAAAGGCAACAAATATGTGAGGTATTTTCTTGTTGCCTGGTAACCATCAAGGCACGTCCCAAGGTGCAAAAGGCAAGAAAGAGTGAATAAAATGTGATGGCTGCTGCAGTATTTGCTGTAGGATGAGGGGGAGACTGGGCAGCCTCGCCCACAGTTTCACCAGCCAGGCTGGGAGGTGCTTCTGGAATGTCTGTCTGGTGTTCACATGGCATACTACAAGGGCACAGGGCTGTTCATCTTCCTGCCTAGTCTCAGCACCCTCACCCTCAGGGGTGCAGCTTTCCATCTACATCATCTGAAGAGATACTAACTCATGTAGAACAAAAGGTTTCTTTATGAGTTATTGCTGAGCTATCAAAGGCCTCCATTGATACACCCAAGTGATCTTTAAACCTCCTTGCTCTGTTACTTCTAGAAAGAGTTGCAGCAGCAAGAAACTTATTCTGAGCTAGAATGCCCCACTTGGGAAGTGATTAAATACTGAGGCAATTAGTTTAGGCTTAAGTCTGCTCTACCATATCTGTGCAGTTGGCACAGCTCGGACTGCTCCATTGGATACAAGCTTGGGTATGTCTACAGGAGCTGTTTTCATTAGGAAATACTTACCATTTAATATGAAAAAGCACTCTACCTAGATACAAGGGAAGAACAGCCTTAGTTCTCCTACATCTTTCCAGAATTACTTTATTTTGTTCTTCATAATGTGTGGGAAATCATTATTGCAGCAGATTTCCTTTCAGTGTGGTTAATGGGCAGAAAAAAAGTCAAGTGACTTCTCTGACATCCTTATTTTCAGAATAAAATTGAATACACAGATAAACCTCCCCACCCTCCCCCCAAAACAGAATAAAAATGTAACTAAGGACAAGAATCATTTTTCTCTGCTTTATACAGAGTTAGAGATTACCATGGTCATAAAGGAGGGATTATTAACTTTTATGAGTTGGAAAGATCCATATTCACAAATGCCATAAAGTGTGACAGTTATGAAAGTCTTTCTTATGAGTGAAGTAAGGATAATAACTTGCTTTGGGTAAAGTAAAGTGCTCAATTATTCCTCAAAGACATTTTTCACACGCATGGCTTGATCTGGGCTTGAATTTGTCACATCTGTCTGGCAGAGGTGTATTTTGCTGAAATCTGTTGTTCCCACAACAGGAGAAGACACAATGCTGGGGATCCCTCTGAGCATTGTGGCTGTTTTGACCATGGCATAATGATAAACCTCTCCTGGCAGGCTGCAAACCCCTGGTCTAAGTCTACAAGGGGGATGCCCATCACCTTATAATGTCCAGGATATACATGGAATAGAACAGACTAAACACTTAGGGATGAGTTTTTAAGAGGAAAGCCGAGATACTTGTTTAGTTGTGGGTTTTTTCCTTCAGAAGATCTGGCAAATCATCATTTGTTGTTCTTTCATGAAATACTGGTTTCTGCTCACCATGGTAACAGTGAGACCATGAATGTGAGGGCTCACTCCTGGATGGGAAGGACCATTAGAGGAAAATGAGAGAGCAATTCTCAATCAGTCCCCTTATCCCATCTGTATATGTCAGTAGATTTGTTGTTTCAAAGAGGAAAAATCTGTGACAGTTTCTGGTTTTGACTGTTTTTCAACAAGTGTGGACCTGGCCAGAAAAAGTGAGGGTTGGTTGGTTGCTTTTTTTCACATTTTTAGCTTTTGCAAAAGCTCATGCTGTCTTCTTTTTGTCACCAGAATCCCAAATTTTGGTAAGGAATATGGTGTAAGTCTTTCAAAAGATTGTTACCATATGGCAGTCTGTGAGCAACAGAGCTCCACAGCCAGTTCTGAATGCTGGAGAAATGCTGAATGATTCTTACTGGTTTCTTCCTCAAGTTTTATTTCATCTAAAATAAATTATTATAACTTGCTGTGATTGCTTACTTGTGGTAAATACTTAAGTAAATACTAAAATTTTACTTAGCTTTTAATGGGAAAGTATCTTTATCTGCCATGGTTTTCCTTCCCAAGAAATGCCAGAAGCACATTAGAGCACTGCCTCACCCCAGTTTACGGCACACACAGAGGAACGTGTCTGCATGCAGAACCCTCACTGGTGTTTAAGCCTTATATAATGTTACACAACTTGCAGTGCACTCCCAAACACTGGAGCAGAGGCTGTGTACAGCATTTCAATAACTCAGCAGAATCAATTGTTGTTACTCCTCAGTGTGCTGTTCAAAACTAAAGCATTGCTTATTCCTTCGTTATTGCTTCATTAAAATTACGAGATTTGTCTGCAATGATTTTCTGATTTATTCCCTCCCTCCCTGTGCCTGCAGGCTCCATGCAAAAGCAGTCTGACTTCTTCACGCAGAATCAAACGAGCCTGTTTAAAAACTTCATTCCTGTTTTAAAGCAATGTTTTTGGGTTGGTTTTGGTGTTTCCCCTCACTCTGCCTTCTTTGTGCCTTTCCCCAGGTTGCATGCTTTGGGGAGGATGTGTACTCTGCCTTCCAGAAGGCTATGCTTGCCACAGGGTTTACATTTCCTAAGAAGGGAATTTTGGTTGGAATCCAGGTGAGTCCTAAAATCCAAAGCTGAGAAGGACTGGCACAGAGGAATTCAGTAACTCTTGCCTTGCTTTCATGAATGTGGCGTAAATGTGTTTCTCTATGATTCATTTGAACTGCAGTAAGACAGTGACAACAAATGCCATGGAGAGATCTTTACTGGATTCAATAGGACTGGCCTGGTTGGTTTTCCCTCTGCCTCTTGATAGTTTCTACTGGGAGCTGCAGAAGTTTGCTGGGGGCAAACCCCTGGGGATGGCTGCAAGCAGAGGCCTGAGATCAGAGAGTTTCCTGTGGGGAGCAAAGCCCTTAGACAGCAAGTTCAGAGAAACATTCCAGCTGGAACCCAAGGCCCATTCCATGCTCACTGCCAAATGGGAGCCCTGGAAATGCTACTTTCCAGTCATAAACCCCTTCATCTGTACATTGCCTCTTGCCCCTTTGAAACCAGTTCCCCTTCAACTCCCCAAACAGTGAGACAGTTTCTGTGCTGCAAAGCTGGACCAGATAAGCTTTCCCCATAGTGCACATATTTCATTCCAGGCAGAGCTGTGGCATCACTGACAGTGCAGAAAACATGATGTTGTTGAGGTGTTGTGAACTAGTTGTTGGTGTAACACTGTCAGGCCATGAGGTATGGCACTGTCACATTACTCTTCTCATAGAAGTCATAATGGCAATATATTTGAGTGCAGTGAGGCCAGGAGGGGTTAAAGGACAACAGCCTTCATCCTGCAGCCCACTTTTCTGCCATCATTCCTTTCCCAGTTTGATGATGCTGCGCAGTCAGTATTGTTCCCTACCCTGCAGCTCCTGTCAGTGAGGAGTAAGTAGCTCAGAAAAAAAGAGCCAATGCCACATTTGTGGTGTGATGTTTCTGGTTTCTCTACCTTGCCAGAGCTCTCTCCAATTAGGGAGTCTCTCAGACACCTACTCTGCATGTCCAGTGATTCCATGCCAGACTAGAGCTTGGACTTTAGGGTTTCATCTCTTGCTGTCATCATACCTGAAAGTTGCTCTATGTAACACAAAGTTTAAATGATGTCATTATGGGAATGTTCTCCAGTGCAATGGCTTCTGCTTAAGACCCTTTACATGATGGAGTTCCTGATGGGTTTGCCTTAGGAACAGCCCTGCCCCATTCACAGGCCTGGATCAGTAAGGAGGATGTGTGTTTCGGGATCAAGAGGGAGCTGGGCAGAAAAGCAAAAAGCCTTGGTTCTTCATCAAGGAATAGTTACCAACTGCAGGAGGTGCTGGAGTCAGACACACTTGTAAACTTTGGGATGTGTGTACATTCCTCAAAAATTCAGACATTTCTACTGCAATTAGAACATTCTTGGGCCCTGTAAAACCAACTAATTGCGTCCTGCCATTTTCTCGGTGTGCTTGTAATAAGCTTATGCCCTATGTGATTGCATAAAGCAGATTAAACAAAAACAGAGAATAGATGAATTTTCCTGTCAGACAGCTGGGGTGTGAAAAATGTTTTTGGCTGTTTGTACCAGCAGAGGATATGAAAGAAGTGTGTGAAAAGTGTCTAGAAAGGAGCATGACTTCTGACACAGATTACTTCTGAGTCCTTAAATGTGTGCATATACACATCTGTGGATGGAAGCTGTTGCTCTAAATTACCTCAAATTAGCAGAAAAGTCTTTGCCTGCTACCTAGATAAAGTTTAAATGTTCAGTATAGAACTCTGGGCAGTAAGTACTGTTTCTCCACTGTATATCTAATCATCACAGATTTAAAAGCAGCATTTAAAACAGGAGAAAAGCAAAGTCAGGAGAAGAAAACAGGAAAGAGCCCAGTGTTTAAAATATAAGCCTATTTTCCTGATAGCAGCTAAAGAGGAAGAGGCAGCAAAGAGTAATTTTAGCTATAGAAAGCATTTGTGTAGGTTCTGTGTCAGTAGCTGTTCAACTGATCCAAATGTTCTTTGTACAAAGATGTTAAAGAAAAAAGAAGGGAAAAACAAAAGATAAAACAATGCCATAAGCTCAACTCCCCAAACCTTTTAAGAGTAACAAGATTCTGTCCTTTTTAATGAGTAGTTTACAGTTCATTTTCTCGCAAAAAGAAACTTGAAAACAACAGATCAATCGCTTAAAGGTCTCTCTGCACCTCTGCATATTTCTTATATAATTAAACTCCAAATCAAGAAGCGTAAAGTTAATGCTGAGGACCACATATTGCTCCCTCCCCACTCTGGAGTTTGTCACCTACCTGTTTTTCAACGGCCTGCTTTGAAACAGAGGGGAAATAGACCCTGGTGAGAAGGGAAGGTTGAAATGCTGACCTAGACCTGACATACAGACTATGAGTGGTCTTCCCTGAGTATTTGGCTGGAGGGAAGGGGAGCCCCTCGCTGTGGAAACAACAGGAACAAGGAGTGAGGCATCAGGCAGGCTGTGAGCACCAGCAGCACTGCTCTCATTTAATCACAAACATGAGATCATCTCACCCAAACAGGCAAAGTGGTTGGTGTATCTTCAGAGGGGAAATACAGGCTCAGAAGGACAGATGCCTGGTGGCCCCAGTCCACCATCACTGAATGTTTAAATGTCAGTCCTGTGGGGGTGACAGGGTGGAGATCCTTCCCTGGGCAGAGGCCTCTAGTTTTCAAACCACAGGGTGGTTTCTGCAGGCTCTTGGGTTCTGGTGCTGTTGGGCCTGATCCTTGCCAGGAGTATGTACAAAATCCTCCTTGTTGTCTCTGAGGCAGGTGCTATAGTTCATCTGCAGTGGATGATGAACTCAAAGTACACCCCACTTTGAGAGGCTTCAGTGCTCCATGACTAGCAGCTTTGTCTGATTTGTAGACTGGAATTTTAGCCCTTGCAGAGAGAGAAATAAGAAACTGAATGGTCTTGATTTCTGCTTCCCCCAAAACTATCTAGGCTCCTATTTTGGTTGTTTGCTATGCTGCACCTTTATGCCATTGCTATTAATCATGTTGAGGTGAGAGGAGGCTGCTTTGCTGAAGGTGAAAGTCAAAGGGATGTAATTAACAGGAGAGGGAGATCTTGGTTTCCTTGCAAATGTTTAATTCTGGGGTGTTTTGCAAATCAAGAGTCACATGGCTATGTCGTGATCTGCAGTCCAAACTGGTCCCAGTACAACCAGGCAATGAAGCCAGCCTTGCTGAGGGGCTTCCAGGCTGATGTGCTACAGGTTGAAGTTCCAGTGACAATCCTACTAGTGCCATGCAGAGGTGTGGATAACCAAGTAATCATTCCCAAGGTCAGGCAGGCAAGTGCTCCTTGACATCTGGGGACAGCACAACACACCTGGATGGGCAGCCAGCCAGGACCATGAGCCTGCTGGGCAGTCCTGCAGTTGTGAGCACTTGCTGACAGCACACAGGTTGAGGATCCCCAGGATTTTAGAGGCCTGATGCTCTCCCAGGGTGGATGAAGTTCAGCTCCCTTGCTAGACAAATGAATCATCTGATAATCTGACCTCTTTTCTTTCCCCAATCTGGAGAAATCAGTGATGCTGAAACTCTGAGTTCACCATTAAATAATTTATATTTTATGCAAGAGGAATTGAAAAGCTCTTTTTTTTTCCTTTCCTGATTGGGCTATTCAGTGATATCTCTGGGATGGAGTGCATCTGTCTTACATCTGTGCTGCTGACCACAACATGAGGAAAGCATTGATAGAGTACTTTATTTTTAAATCCCAGCCCTTCAAGTCTGTTGTTTCAAGGTAACCTTCTGCCTTGGTTCCTTAAGTACCAGAATCTTTGCATCCTCTGCAGTGGATTTGGATACAGAATTCAAGATTATCACAGGAGATGAGCTGGCTGCATTTTGAGCCGGATCTCAGTGAGAACTGGTGTAGATGTACTGAATGAGCTGAGGATGTAGCCCTTTACAGATAGCTGGGCTTGCTGGCAAACATGAGGGAGAGGTTATAAGAAATGGAACTTTTCCGATAAAGGAAAGAGAATACAATTCTCCTACAATAAATATCTTCCACTAAATAAATCTGCTTGTACTTTTCACCTTTAGTAACTAATGGTTTCTTACACAGGTTATTTCAGCCAGCCTCTAAATCTGAGGCTGCTGCGATACAAGCTGACAGCTGTAATTTCTTTTCATGGAGAGGCTGTTTTATGTGTCACAAGTGTTCAGTACATGTTTGATAGAAGTTTATAATACTGTTGTGAAAGCCAACCCCCTGACCAGAAGGCAGAACCGTTCTCTCTGACTGGGAAGCTGCCAACCCTGTCACATTGTATATTTATATTTTCCAGCTAATGTACAGAAGGAGATGGCTTTCAGAATGAGGTTCTTTCCAGAGTGCTTGGAAAAACACCCTGTTTACTCCTTTTCTCCATAGGAAATCATACGCCCTTCACAATATTGCTCTCTTGCCCATAAAGGTTAAGTTATCAGTAGCTCCAGCAGGGACAAGGGAGCCTGCAATAACCTTACTTGCAAATGGCCAGACCAGGCTAAGGCTAAAAGCAAGGTTTGACTTGCCTTGGCAGTGAGGACATGTGTTGTGTGTGATCTTTGCACTGCTGTACCTTCAACATCCCAATGATACTTATGCTGTCATCAAATTTTCACTCACCTGTAAATCTAAAATGGCTTGTTCAAGTGCAGATGTCTACAGGAGGTGGTCTTATCTTTCTAGATTATGTTGGTTCTGAGTATGCATTATGAGAGAGTCTTTCAGAGGTGTCCTAAGTATCTAGGCATGCAAGTCCTCATGGGAATACAGTGTCCCAGTCTCCTGAGTGGTTTTGTGTTTTCTATTTCCATATGCCCATGGGAGTTAGAAATGAACTCACACATACACAGGCTCTTATTCATGTGAATGTAGAGCACCCAAAGGCAGCCCAAAGCCAGCCCATATATGTTACCTGCCAGAAGAGAAAGCTGAATGTTTGAGCAACAGTTGAAAAGATGCTTAGTTAAGAGCAGAGGAGACTCTAGTTGGTGTATTTGAGGAAGCAATTGCCCAGATATTTAATATGCAGTAGTAAATATTCTGTGGTTGTAGTTGAACTTAGTATGGGAGCACTTACTCTGGTGTTGTATCGAAATATGTCTTAGCTGAGAGTGACTTGGGTTCAGGATGCAGGCAGTTGTCTTGGGAATGGCACTGTGTATGCACAGGCAGAAATTTCTGTGCACACACACACACACACACACACACACACACACTCACTCTCAGCTCAGAAATGTTTATTTGCCTCTTAGCACAGTCTGGAGGAGCTTTGTGTTGCCCAGAAAAGCACTGTTTATAAATCCTAGCTTTGATGCTGTATCTAAAAATCTTTCCTTTTTCAGAAGTCCTTCCGCCCCAGATTCCTCAGTGTAGCAGAGCTACTGCATGAGAGAGGCTTCAAGGTAGGTGGTTTCAGTTATTTAAAGCCAGAGAGCTTTCAAAATCTGAAATGTCCTCAGCCTGATACAGGAAAGTTGGAGTTTCTTTAGAGATAGAGGGGAAAAAACTTTATTTTCAGTGTACAACGGGAATTTTTAGCCAAGTGATCCATAAAGTCAGCAGGTATCACCCAACTAAAAGTTTTCATGATCATTTAGTTGAACATAGGGGACTGTTGTGAGGGCAGGAGCAGCCCTGGCTCTGCTATCAGCCTGCAGCCAGGATGGACATTACAAACTCCTCCAAGTTCTCCGGGAAGTAAAAGTGTCAACAGGATGCCATGAGTGGCAGGAGATGAGGAAGGGAAAGTCTTTTGTATGGAGATCTTTGTAGTGCTATGTTTTCAGTGATATTCACAAGCTGCAGACATACTAACTTTGTGTTTACATCCCCCTTGTAACTCTTCTGCATTGTTTGGCATCCAGGTTTCTATGGACAGGCAAATAACACCACAGCCACAGAAGACTGGAGAGAGCTTGTACAGCTCTGCCTTTCAAAGCTTAGTGCTAGGCATAAAAAAAAATGGCAAAAAAAATTGTAAGTGACTGAACTTAAGCCCTATTGAAAGTCTGAGAGATTTAGGTTTTCCTAAACCATTTCACTGCTTCTGGATGTGTTACTACTATTCATTGACTATCATCCATCAGGAAATCACAGGTAACAGAAGTTGGGAAAGTCATTCTGTTCTGTGTGTGTCTCCCTGTATGGAGAAGACTTCAAAATCAGCTCTGACAACCAGGCTGTATGTTGGGTCAGACCCACGTGAGTTAAATGGAAAGTTTTGATATTATGAGGAATACAGTAAATAACCTCTTTTTTTTTCAGATTTATGCCACAGAAGCAACCTCAGACTGGCTCAATGCTAATGGTATCCCAGCAAATCCTGTGGCATGGCCATCACAGGAAAGCCAGAGTCCAAGCCTCCCCTCAGTCAGGAGGTAAGAGTAACACCCACCTTGTCAAATTTGTGTTAACATCCAGGACAACAAATACAAGGGGCAAATTGCTGGTCTTGCTGAGATCAATGATAGGGATTTAATGGGGCTTTGGATTCAATCCAAAAGTTTTGGTCTATCTGATTCTGTCTGGAATTGCCACAGCAGAGAGGTTTCAGCTTAATTAATGAACATCTCATTGAACAGTCCTACTTAATATGGCTTGGATGTATTGCTCCATGTTACATTTTCATGCAAGGATACATGAAATCTGAATATTCAGCCTTTAATGACAGTCAGTCATGCCTTTAGCAGAGTTGTGCTGAGCTGTATGAAGGCTGAATATTGCTTTGCATATCTGATTAGAACAGAAGTAAAGCCCAAATTCCTGAGTTGCAGCTTAGTGCCTTAACCCCTTAACCCTTGTTTCTTGGGGTGAAGACTAAACTCAAATGAACCTTTTCATTGCTGTTTACCTGTGTGCCTGTGCTATTCATCAGAGGTTTTTATTAAGCAGGACATTGTGTGATACTGTCTTGTGCCTTGTCTCTTCAGGTTGGTAAGGGATGGGAAAATAGATTTGGTGATTAACCTTCCCAACAGCAACACCAAGTTTGTCCATGATAATTATGTGATTCGGAGGATGGCTATTGACAGTGGGATTGCTCTGCTCACTAACTTCCAGGTACTTCCCATGTTGTTCTTTGTCCTCTTAGTCATAAGAGCCTTCAGAGTTTGCAAACACTTGTGACCATAGATTCCAGTCTGTTTGGACCCTCATTATCTGTGATAAACAATGTGTCTGAAAATCATGACAGCACATTGGTTTGAATGTATTTGCTTTTTGCTACTCTACAAAATGACATGCTCCAAGTAAAAACAAAAAACTCAATCAAAACAGAAAATCCGGAGTCCTGTACTGCAGCTGAAGTTGTTGCTGCTCTCACTTCAGAGCAAGCATCTTGGACAGGATTGCCTGTAACATGTTTAAATTATGCATGGGAGCAGCTTTTTAGTGGGATGTTTTTCCAGTACAGTCCTTAAACCTTACAGCAGGATGTAGCTGGGCTTTCTTGAATGATCCTTGTGGCAATCCAGTTCCAAAGTGCCATCCAAGTGGAATTGCTTCCTGTCCTGTTATAGTCCCCAGTTGCCAGTCATTATGTGTTTGTAGCTCCTGACAAACCCTTTTCACATACTGATGGGGAAGA
>NW_008685603.1:26365-35879 GCF_000695815.1 Acanthisitta chloris | reverse complement strand
CTGCCAGCAGTACCTTTGCCTTCCTTTGCAAGTGGCTTTGACTGTCACAAAAGAGCCTCATCTGGCCCTCATTAAGCACAGCAGCCAAACTCTCATTGATTTTGGTGGGCTCTGACATGGTACCCAGTGACTTGAACTGGTGTCCAGCTGTGAAAAACCTTCTGCTGTGATTGGAGTGAGTGGAGAGCAGAGAGAATGCCAAGCTGTAAGTTCATAGACAGGATAATGCCAGACATGATTAGCAGGAACGGGGAGTTGAAGACCCCTCCTTTGCCTACTAGAGAAACACACTCTGACAAACAGCACGAGGGTCCCTATTCAAAATTTACCACCACACCTGCTTGATGCTTGATGCAGGTGTGGTGGTAACTACACTGAACTACTTTGATTGCAGAGTATGTCTTGGAACTTGAGAGGGGAAAACAACCCTCGTTCTCTTTAGGCTTGGGCTTTAGGGAGAAATAACAACTCTCATGGGAGAGAGCTGTCTTGCCAAGGATGCTTGGCACAATCTGCATCTCTCCAGCTGGACAGGCAGGCTCCAGAGGGCTGGAGCCAGCACCTATGCACAGTGACCTTGAGATTGGTATTGATTTGGATGGACTTAAGGACTGAACCTGCTTAGGATGACTTCAGGGTGGCAGAGTATAAGTGTGGAGCCTGCTCTATCACTCAGCCTGCTGCAGAAGGCTTTGCAATGCTCAGTCCTCCTCTGCTTTGTATTGACAGGTGACAAAGCTTTTTGCTGAAGCTTTCAAATACTCTGGGAAATTGGACTCCAGGAGTCTCTTCCACTACAGACAGCTGGACAATGGAAACGCTGCATAGAAGAACTCTCTCCAATCTGCAGTCTTACTGCTTCTGGGACCATAAAAGAGAGGGGATCTCAAACCATCCACCTAACCACCTTTCCATGTATTTTGTAGCATCTGCACTGCTTGTTTTTCCAGCTGACATGAATTAATTCCTAACCATTATTTTTGATGGCTCATTGGAAAGTTGTCCTCTCCTCTGTCTCTCTACCATCTCCACACAGAACCACATATTAGTTACTAACTTTATGGGTAGATCCAGACACCACCATAGCAGAGGAGATGAAAGGAAACAAAAGTGATCCTACATGGGAGTTTCATAACCAAACCTGCTCCTTGTTAGAAACACCTTCCTTGGATCCATACTCCCAGCTATTCTCATGCTGGACTACTCCAGCCAGGCCCCAAACTCCCATAGAAAGATGTGTGGTTTTCTCTTTCCATTGCTGATTATTGAGGATTTTCTGACTATAACAATTAAACATTCCCCTGCTTGATCCACCTGATGATACCATGGGTGTTGGCCACAGTGATGAGTATGATTGGAGCTTTTTAAAGACGGATAAACGTGAATTCCCCCAAGCTGACAGGCATGGTGCAGCAACTTTTTGTTTGGTTTTTAACCCTGAAGACTCACCTTTTTCAACCTGCAGATTTGATGAGAGAAGAAGGCTGTATATGTGTGTCCTGGAATTGCTTCCAAGTTCTGCTCAGTCCTTTAGGCGATTACCATTATTATTTTTTAAATTCTGGCTCAACATTGTGAATTCGGGTGGCTGTCCCTGTATCCTAAAGGCTCTCTCTCAGCTTTGTGTCTGGCTTCAAAAGTGGAGAACTCCCCAAAGACTTTTGTGTGCTGCTGTCCAACATTCTGTGCCATGATTGTGGGCATTAAAATCGAATCCTTCTAAAATGAGGTAAAAGTGTTGCAGTGCTTTGCCCCTACCAGTTAAGTGACCCCTTCAAATTCATTCCCACCTTCTCTGCTGCTCTTTCAGCTTTGGCAGCACCTGCAAACACTGTCCATAGAGCAGACACCCATTGTGGCACATGGGGCATGTTATCCTTTGCTGTCTGCACAGCAGAAGACTTCAGCAGCTCTGTGACCAACAGCACTGTGTCCTGCATCACATACTTGAAGCATTTACCAGCTAAGGAATGCTTGTGTCTGTCCTTCTTCCCCCATGTTGCAGTATGTACACAGCACACCCAGGAGTCAGGAAGATTCAAAGTTGGACAACTTCGCTGGTACTTGCTAAAGTGGAACATTTTCCTCAGCCATTCTTTGCCTGCCTGAGACTCCAGATCCAGGGCACTGCTAGCCTTAGTCACCTACCTCTTACATATCCCCTAACACCTGCATGCCCTGCCAAGAAATACTGCTGCCAGCTAGTGCTAGGTGTCTTGTGGTGGAGATGGGCACCACCCAGCAGTGCTTTCTGAAGCTATCAGCTCTGCAAGTAGTGCAGTTTGGGCTGTGTGGATGAGATGTGCTGCTTCTTGTATCTGCTCTCAAGTTCCCTTGAGTCCCAAGCAGCTTTGAATGTAGAGAGAGAATAAGGGTGAAGAGATAGGCTGATGGGTTTTTTAATTAGTACTGCAACTGATACTGAAATCTGATGAGATCTGTTATTGATAATGCAAATAAGTGGGCGGAGACTGTGATGCCTTTAGGTACCATGGGACTCTCTGAACTATTGGTGCTAACTGCAAAGACCAAATTCTGAGCCAGATACAGACTTTATTTCTGGTCTGTTTGACATCCCAAGTGCTCTTGTCATGATATTTCTTCAGTACTAACTTTTGTGATTAATACAGCCCTGCCTGCTGTGCACAGGGAGAGCTTTGCACTTTTACAGTAGAGATGTTATTAAAAAAACCCGCAACAACAACAAAAAAACCCAACAAACCAAACCAACCTAAACTTCAGAAGAGCCCAAAGGCATCAATTGTTCACCAATTCAGTTGTGAAATGGATGACTAATGTTGGTTAATGGAGCAGCACTCTAAAAGCATCCTGCACATATTTTTTCAGTGGCAAAAATGCTATTAGCAACTGGTGTAATCTCACATCCACCCACCCTGCTGTTACCTCTAGTAGTGAACAAAGTGACATCTTAAAACATCTGTATTCTCTTGTTCCTCCTCTTCTATTTTGTCATTTCTCTTATGAGTTGAAATGAAATAAATGCCCAGATTCTGACAGCTACTCATTCTTAAATTCTGCGTGGCCTGGATTCTGCCCTTCATTTTTTTAAGTCTTTTTTTTTTTTTTTTTTTTTTTTCCGAAGCATTGATGAACTCCAGTCTGTTAGGCAAACATAACTCTCATGTTTGACACTGACCACATCATTTGGTGCAGAGCTGCTGTATGCCTCAGAGGTGAGAAGGTGGTGGGAAAAGAGCAGCGGGACAAAGGGAGTGCTCTTTCTCCTCAGCTGTTTGTACTCAAGAGAAGGGAGAAGCCCTGATTGCCCAGGAGAGGCATGTAAATTATAAGTGAGGAGTCAGATGATAGAGCAGCAGGCTAACAAACACTGAAGAGATGGGAATTTTAAAGAAGGGGCTGTCAGTTTTGGAAAAATAGGAAAACCTTTGCTGCTTTCAATTCAACTTTCTTAAACAGTGCTCCTGCCAGTTGGCTAACAGTCTGGGTGTATCTATGTACATGTGTATCTATACATTCCTGTTACTTACTGCAGCAGCTGCAGGTACTTAATCTGCAGCTTCTTTGATGT
Source organism: Acanthisitta chloris (assembly GCF_000695815.1). Lineage (NCBI taxonomy): Eukaryota > Metazoa > Chordata > Aves > Passeriformes > Acanthisittidae > Acanthisitta > Acanthisitta chloris. The sequence continues at coordinate 32,329 of NW_008685603.1, read as the reverse complement.
CCACAGCTCTCATACAGTTGGAGTGGAATTCACTACAAAAACACACCAGGCCCGAATACATACTGAGTACTCTGTAATTATGCAGCGTTAGTGTTTGCTGCTGGTGCTAAACACTGGGCCCTTCCCCACTCCTCTGAAGCAGGTGACACCAATATCCTTCCACAGTTAGACCCATCTATACACACACCATCCCCTGTGCTGTCTTTTCTCCATCTCCTTTTGGTGTCTCTTCCCCTTTCCCATTGAATAAAAAAAATCTGTTTTGCTCTGACTGATGCAAGATGAAACTCTTAACACTTGTCATGGTCAAAGGGGCCAAGAAATCATCCTGCAGCTTACCTTCTGCACACACTGTTGCTGGCTGAATTTGTTCCTTGATATGCTTTTTCTTTTTTGTGTAATGAAGGTGCAGGCGCTATAGGAAAAGATTTGTAAGTGTCTACAGCTGTTGGGATCAATGCAGAGCTAAAAAATAAAAGTTACAATTAGTATCCTTTGTACCAAGCTCATCTCTACTCTCAACAGATTCTGCCTTATAAATGTCTTTTTCTTATTAATATTGGGAAGTGTGACAATGACAGATGAAAGAGGAGGCTGTACAGAGCAAGAAATTTGCTAATCTATGAGCAGTCAAATAATTTTACTCTTTCTTACTGTCTTAAAAGAGGGTTGATAAAGAGACACATGAAGGTATAAGAGACACTACAAAGCACAACTTTTGAGATAAGCAAAAGAAATGGTGACAAAGGGCCATGATGAAATATGAAGTGAACTAATTTTTAGTAACAGATTTTTTTAGTTGGTGCTGAGCCACTCACTGGAACTGTAGCTTTCCAAGTGTCAAATGCTGGGAAGCTCTGGAGGCTTGATTTCCCAGGAGATGCTGTTGAATATTGAAGTCAGGCTCTTTCCCCAGTTGATCACCTTTCTGGATTTACTCTTCTGGAGTCAGCACCCTTTAAATCACTTGGGGATTGCTCAGGCAACCCCTGCAGAGGGTAGTAGTAGCAAAGCTGGGATAGTTTGGCATGCTGAAAGCAAGAAGAAAAGAATGTAAGAGAATGAATACAAACTTGGTGCTACCAATTTCTGCTTGGCTGGTAGAGCTCTTAAAACACAGCATGATAAAAGTATGTTTTGTGTAAGTGAAAAAGTAGTGAAAAGCTTTAAGAAACCTCTTTTCTCTGAGGTTATTTGAAACAGCCAAAGTCAGCTTTGTGAAAGTCCTAGGATGTAGCCAAGTAGGAAAGACTCCTTAGTCTGACAGATTTCTTAGCAGTGAGCAGAGGAATGAGTCTTCCTTGACTTGCAGGTTGCTGGATTTTCTTGGGCTGGATATTGCCACCATGTACACAAGTTACACCTGTAGTGCAGCCTGCAACAATTCCTTCCCTCACATACCAAGTATATTTTGCAGTCTCAAGGTTTAAAAGCCTATGTGTGCTTCGGCTCTCCGTGCTTGCATCAGAGGTATCTAGAAGACTTTCTGGGAGCTCAATACCCCTCTATATCTTTATAATAAAGTGATCCATAAAACTAGGGAAGGGATTGGAAGTCAGCACTATTCTAAATCCCATAACTGCAGTGTGTGTGCGATTGCAGTGTCAATGCACACCTGCTGCCTGTACTCCACTCTGATGCCAATAGCAGGAGGGTGGGCTCATGCAACAACCAAGTGAGGTGGTAAATGGGAGAGGACCTCTGGCTCCTTCTGTTTATAGTGTTTAGAACACCAAACCAAAGTGAGAGCAGCCTGGACCTTGGGAAGCTTTCATCACATAATTAGTGCTGCTGCCATCCCTGCAAGGACAAGAGGTGCTGCCATACCATGTGGAGCATATGAACACTGATGCATTAGCCATCTGCAGGACATTGAATCTGCTCTGCTGTGACAGCTACCAAACAGTTCCTAAAGCCTCTGTTTTTCTTCTTTCTGCATCTCAATGTCTAGTGCTGCACAATGTAATTTACAGGAAATAATCTAGTTATGCTATAACATTTGTCTCGCCCCTACATTGAAGAGAATTTAAATAGGAACCTTCTGATGTATCCTAATTAAATGGAGAACATGATATTTTGTCATTAGCTAGGTAGGCTAAACTCTCACTCATCCTCTTAATTAAAATATATTGAATTCTGCAGGCTGATAATACCAGTTGAGATAAACTCTTCTAATTCAGGGAAGTTTGTAAAGATGAAAGAGAGACAAAAGCATTTGTTGCAAATTATGTTAAAGCTTTATGATAATGTACTGTGGGGAAAAGATGAATAATTACTAGGGAGTAATGCTAGTGCTTTGGGATTACCATAATCTTGGATGAATGCTCTGGGTTGTCTAAGACAATATCCAAGAGTAGCAAGTGCAGCTGTTTTACAGAGAGCTGCAAGGAGTGCCAAGAATTTGTAGTTCTGTCACAATTCATCCTCTCAGGGTAAGTTTCTTGTTATTAGAGGTCAATTTTTTACTCCTATACCATGAAGTTTCTTATGGATATGTTTGTTTGGTAGCCTCTACAAGTTGCTTACACCAGTGCAAAGCCAGCATAATGCTGCTGTGCTGATTCTACACTGCTTTTTGCCTCTGGTGTGAATGATTGCCCAAGATACTCATATGGAGAATCAGGTGCCTTTTCAGGAAAAACATTTGCTCTTCCAGCTTTAGACAATCTTGTTCTTTTTTCTGACTTCCTGAGCATTACTAAATGCTGCCAAGCTCTTGTCCTTGAAGATCTCTTGTAGTAATGAGACCTCATTATAGCTTAAAAAAGCCCTCTGCTATTCACTGTCTTTGAGAGGCATTTCCATCCATCCCCTTGACAGAATCACTGGGAACAACTCTTAGAAAAGTGGGTTATGTTCTGGCTAAGCATCATGGGGAATGGGTTGAAGTGCTTGCTGCCTTTCAGGATTCATGGGAGACAGAAAGGTGGAGGAGAAGTGGTCAAAATGTGACCTTTGCTGAGGGTCAAACCTGAGCCTTTAGTCAAATTTTGAGTGCATTGATGTAGTTAGCTGAAAGCACATAAATTGTGTGTTCTTACTGCCAGCGAGGCCAAGTTCTTAGTGTATCCTAAAATAGGCATTGAGATCTTTTGTAGTGCTCTTCCAAGAGCTATAAAGGTACCAGTATTTATCTATTTTGCAGCTTAGCCTAACTGATGAGCCTGAAGTGAAGGTCTCAGCAATGCTGTGTCATTTATACCTCGTTTGGATACCCAAGCACATGGTGCCTCAGCAGTAGTGCCTCGTGAGGAGTGTCTCCTGTGCACTTCTCACATGGGCAGCATGGCTACTAGAGCTTGGCACAGATAAGAAAAGAAGTCCTGTGATGGTGGTGAGGAAGAAGTGTATGCCAGTGTTATCATGGACATCAGTAACATACAGTATAGTAATGCCATTCACCATCTGAACACTGTGCGAACCAGACAGAATAAATACAGACTCCAAGGGCACTTAGGCACAGGCCCCAAAGGGCACAGAGAGAGTACAGGGGAAGATGACATTTAGGTCACTAGGAAATTTCCGAATTTACACTTGCTAGTAAATGCTTTTCAGTAATTTCTGGTAGATAGGATAGCCTCAGAGGCTGTTAGACTTTGTAAGGGCTGGAAGCTATTTCAAGTGCAAGAGCAGTCATCCTCTGTACCTAGCTGGGAGGGAAACAGATGAGAAGGGCATCAAAATGAGAAATACCAGAGTTTAACTATGATCTTTCTCTATCCTCTTTCTCTCCTCATGCAGTTCAGGCTGGGTGAGACATTCTGCTAGAGTGGGGGGAAGTAGTTCATTTTATGTTTGAAATTACAGCAGCATCTGGTGCAGGAAGAATGTGGGTCACAGCCACACTGACACAGAGCAGGAGTCATCTGCATGTGCTGTGGTCTGAGTCACCACTACTACTACTCCTCAGCTAGAGCTCATATACAGCACCTAAACGAGTGCATGGCAAAACAACCACTTGCAATTCTGTTCTTACTACCAAGAATGTACCTGAAATGAAGCTGGAGATACCCAGCTGTTCTGAGATGGAAGTACCACTGAACAGATAATAAGGATCTGAGACCTCAGCAGAGAGGAGAATGCCAATTATATAAAAGCATGTCCAAGAGTTCCTCAAAGATTGCATTTCTGTCCTGTGGGATCTAAACTTAGCACAATAGCTCTGGTTTATATATTAATGTAAGCCTAGGCATCCTTAACTAAAAACTGATATTTTTTTTAAAAATTAACTTCAGGAAAACCAGCCTCAACAAATCCTGTTCGCTATCTGCCATCAAGAAAAACCTATTAATAATTGTTGGGTTTTTAGTTTTCCAAGAACCCATAATTAAATTTTATTGTCTCATAAGTGATTAGAATTAATTGCTTCCACACGAGCTCTGGTGCTCATTATCTGCTGTAAACTGGGAGTGACTTTTCGGCAGAATTCCTTCATTTACCACCATTCCTTCCTGTTGCATTCCTTGCCAGAGAAAATCCATCACAAAGGCTATACACTCTTAAGGAATTACTGAAACATGGCAGATGTTTGTTTAATACATCATCTTCAGGAAATCAGGATGAGCTCAACAGAACGGCTTCTCCCAGTGTTGAAACAGAAATGTGGTGAGGCTGGAGAAGCCACTTCCAGATCCATTAGATTTTCAAACTCATTATCAAACTTCAAATGCATTAAGGCTCAGTGCTGTACATAAATGGTTTTCTGGTGCTAATCTGAGAATTCATCCTATGTGGAGGGAAGGAGTTATTACAGATTTACTCAAGTCTTATAATAAATAGTAGTTGTCTTTAGCTGCTGTCATGCTGGTTGAAGACCCTTTCCTCACCAATTTGCTTGACTTGAGTTTGACCTTCCAGTCATTAGAGCTGTGACTTATACTGGGCTTGATTTGGACACTGGGTGGCACTTGGAAGTCCTACAAACTTCCTAAAGAGACGGAGTACACCTTGTTGGGGACCAGCCACATCTCATTCTCTGTTTGTAGACATTGCTTGCTGGTTGGGTTTGCCCAAGCAAAACCCCTGGCCATTGGACTTGCAGTATCATACCCCCCTCTAACAATAGTCTTCTCCAAGAGCCTTTCTAGCTGCAGGCTGAGGGCTGTGCTCAGCAGCAGTGCTCCTGGGGCTCAACTGAGGAGCAGGGTTCATCAACTTGTGATTTTTTGTGGATCACTCTCCGAAACAAATCCTACAGCCTTTCCATGCCATGCACTGTGAAGGTGTTTGGCCTTTCATCTCTGATATTAACTCATAGCAATGGGTAGCTGTAGAAAATCCACTTACACAAAGAACCTAATCCAAATCCGCCTGCATTTCCACTCATGTGGTTGTCCACTGGTGAGAGGACGACTTAAAGGATGACTGAGTCCTTCAAGGGCACTGTGTGAAGCATCTAGTGAATGGGGTTGCATAAGAACTGTATAAAATAGAATACTACAGTGCTAAATACAGTGTGACTTCACTCTTAGACTGTATTTTTGGAGGGTTAGAGTGCTTCAGAGGATGTATTTATAATAAGGAGATGTTTTCTCTCAATGCAGGATGCTGCTCTTGCAGAAAAAATCCTACACAATTTTCATACACTTGTCATTATGTGAATTATATAGAGTATTAGGTCTTTTGTTACATACCATGAGAATTTAGCAGACAAAGACTTCCTCCCTCTGAATTGTGATAACTTCTGGAATTGAATGGATTTAATTTAATTAGCTGTCCTATGAAAAGTTATCACTGTCTGTTCAGCTCCAGGACACAGCAGAAGGTAGGAGTGATTTGCCCTGCAGAAACAGAAGAATTAGAGTGTAAGGAGTGTAGTCACAGATAATTTATATGGACAGTTTCCAGTCCAGCTGAATTACTTTACATGTGTGAAATTATTAATGAAATGGTTTTCATTAAAATGTGTTCATGGCACAAGGAATGCCCTCAGTTGCTCAGTTCTGCAGCAACTGTTTACAGGCA